>NW_026521539.1:0-111971 GCF_021234435.1 Artibeus jamaicensis
GAAAACTGGGCCGATACAGTATCCATTCCAAACCCAGAACAGTCCTCTGCACAGCACAGCTGAAACAGATGGCCTGCTTGTTTCCTTCGGACATTCGGATATTTATTTTTTTCGTTTATATCGCAGGAATTGTTAATAGAGTGGAAATGGAGTAACTTAGCACAGTTTCATGGGCTAGATACTAGATGGCACTTCCCGTACCCACTGTGGCACAGAAAAGAAAAGCAGGTACCTACCTTGCCTTTAACACACAGGCTACATCCCACTAGGTGATGCAACTCCTTTTCCTTTAGTTTGGAATGTAACTTTTCCACTTATGTGTAAACAGGAGTTAGTGGAACAAAACAAGCAACAACGTCCCAGGCTCTGGTGTTACAAAGACTTTACAAACATCCATTAGTCTCTTAAAATAGTGAGGAGCCAAGCCTCACTCCTTCCCCTTAAGCTAAACCTCCACAAATCTAGTCCTTTTCTTTTTCTTTTTTTTTTTTTTTTTTTTGTAATCAGCGCGCTCAATGCTATGAAGAACAACAGGTATGATCCTATGTGAACACACTAGGTTTCCAAGTGTTAAAACCTATATTAGCATCACTGATACTATAGTTGTCCTTTGAATTAGTAGATTCCATCTGAAGCACTTGAAGGAAGACTTTAAGCCTGAACCTCAAAAGACAGCTTAAATACTTACAAAAAATTCAAATAAAGTAGCTACACCTTTTTTTTTTTTAAAGCTTATGTTTCCAAAGCAACCTCCAAAAGCTGCCTCTTTTCAGGCCAAGAGCAACGCAGCTCTTGCTTTAGAATGAGGACCCACACAAGGTGCACACACACCACTATAAGTCACAGAGCAGGAATCCCAGGAGCCCAGAACCCAGTGTCCCTGAGCACTAGATACGTGGGTGGTGCCAAACGCCACTCACACCCAGACCTATACTTAGGAAAACTTGAAGACCTTAGGAGTCTAGGGCCTGCAGCTCCATTCATCCTGCACTGATGTGCCTGTACTCCAGGTTGGACACAGCCAACAGGAAGAACCCAGCCTGTCCTCTTGGATGGTATCCAGATGGAGAAGCATGTCACAGTCAGAAGTCAACATTCTCGCAGCAGTATTTGATGAAAATAAAAGGGGTACTGGACGACCCATGGGAAAAGTTGCTTTCTGGTTTAGAGTTATGCAAACATCAAATATCAGCAGGAATCATTTCTATAGTCACTAAGCACACCTTCGACATAAAATGAATCATCCTTCTGGCACTTTTCAAGCCCCCAGAGGGAATATCTGCATGCCAAGTAAGTGTCCAAAAATGCACACATATACTTAACCTGCATCTACACAGAAGATAGAAAAGGGCTGCTATTACCCTGAACATCAAAAAGGCTTACTTACAGTAACTTCAGTTCCCTTTAAAGCTCCTTACCCAGGCTCTCTGCCTTCAACTCTGAGTCCCAGTCACATCTCTTCAGGTTTTTCACCGGATCTCAATGAAATCAAAGGGAGAAACTAAGCAGATTTTCTGGGGGCATTCTGCGCCATTGGTAACAATGGAACAACACTATAAAGATCTTGTTGAACAAGAAAGGCAATTCACCATGCAGTCCCCTAAAACGCTTGAAGCGCTCAACACACTGGCCGAGCCTTTCGGGGCGACACCAAATTACAAGCTGAACAAGCTCAATGGTTCATCTGCACCCTGCCCAGCAATTCTTGTCCTTCGGAATTAATGTTACACGAAAGGCCCAGTAGTGTACTTGCATGAGAAGAAACCTAATTTTTCTGAAAAAAAAAAAAACCGGTTTTCATTCATTTCCTACAGACGTTCCGTAAGGGCGAACGCGCCCTCACGAGGGATGTCCGCGCGTGTTCACTGTGCCTAGTGGGGCGAAACGAAGGCCAACAAACCCGCGTCGGCCCTGGAGACTGCTAAGTACGAGGCAGCGGGAAACCCACCCCCCAGGGAAGCAGTGCTTTCCGCGGAAGGAGGAGAGTCATCACACCCTGGCCCTGTTCCTCGATCCCCCAACAGCTCGCCCAGGGGCTGCTCGGGCGAGAGGGGGGCCCTCCCGCGATGCCCGGCTCCTGGCTTTCCGTGGAAGGCAGCGAACACTGAGGTTCTCCGCCCCAACAACTGCTCTCCATCTCCGCCTAAGTCGCAGCTCCGCAGTCCCGGGAGCAGTGCAGACTCCCTGGTGAACACACCCCTGCAGGCCAACGTGCCCTGAAACCCGCGGCGCCCGCAACAGGTAGGGGCAGTGGGGAAACTTACGGCAGTGGCGACTGGCCTCAGTGCACAGCTAGCTGTGTTCTTGCCTGGGTCACCCGGCCGGGAGGCGACGAAGCGGACGTCTCAGTCCTTGGGAGCCGTAGCGACTGCCCGGGCGAAAGGGGTGCGCATGAGGCGCAGGCCGTGGAGAGGAGAGGACCGTGCCCAGGGCGCTGGCTCCGGCCGGCTACAGCTGGCGGTTCGCCTTAGCCTCACGAGCTGCACACCGCAGACTCTGTCCGCTACCGGTGGAGAGTCTCCGGGGAGCGAGTCTCGGGAGGAGATGCGAGCCTGCGGCTACAGGCGCCGCGGAAGGAGGCGGGCTGGAAGTACAGCCGGGGGAGGGAGATAGAAAGCGCTCTGCGCGCCGGCGGCCGCCTGGCGTCTGGACTGGGTCTCCGCACCGCCACCGCCGCGCCGCCTCTCTGGCTGCTGGAGCAGTCTGCGCCCGGCCGCGGTGCGCCGGGCTATAAGTGGGGCGGTGCGACTGGGAGGGGAGGGGAGGAGGGGAGGGGAAAGGGTGCGTTCGCCGAGAGTGACACCAGGAGAGGGAGGGAGGGAGCGCTAGGGGGCCGCCCGCTGAGGAGAAGGAGAGAGCTGGAGAAGAGCGTTTGTTGGGGGAGTTATTAGAGAGAGGAAGCGGGGGAGGGGGCCTTGGAGAGTGGAGACAAAGCGGACACGCTATCTCTGCCATAAGCGAGCAGCTGCAGCCCTTGGGGACCGTGAGCGAAACAAGTTTTCCCAGGTCGGAGTGTCTGAACTGCTCTGGCCCAGCCAGTTTAATGGATAGCCCCGGAGCCGACCGACTCTAGGCAGGGGAGTGCAGCCCTGAGCTGTGCGCCTCGCGCTGCTTGAGCCCGGTAGATGCTTAAGAAGGGCGGCCAGGAGCTAGCTCGGGACAGCCCGCTCGCTAGGTGGGACACCTGGAGGGGAGGACAGTGTGGAGAAGAGGGGCCCAAGTTTGGACACTCCGGGGACACTGCAGGTTGGGCAAAGCCGGGCGATAGAATTTCTCGTTGGCAGGAGGGACACAGACCCAAACCCCAGGCGCTCCCCCATGGCCAGCCTCCCCAGCCCTAGTGGGTGCGGCGGCCACCTCCGGACCCTGCGCTGCGCCCGCCGGAGCCGCAGCGCCACCGGGAGCCGCGGCCGCGCTCAGTCCGCCGGGCGCGCCCACGTGCTTCGCAGCCAATCGCCGGGGCCGCTTGATTCAAAGCGAACTGCTCAAAGGAGCCGCTACGCCGCCCCCTCCCGCCCGCGATAAAGCCTCAATCACCCACTCAGAATGGACCCTTCCCGTCTTTTATCGCTCAGTTGTGCTAGTTTAGAGTTCGGCAAAGAAACGGCCCGGCGCGCACAGGTCTGAAGCGCCCCGTGCCGGGGGGAAAAAGAAGGCGATTCGAAAATAACCAGGCAGTTCGATCACCGGTTATGAAACCCATTCTCGAGCTTTGTACTTAACACTGGGAGCAAAAACATCTGTTGTTTTGGTTGGTTGGTTGGTTTGGTTTGGTTAGGATTTGGAATTAAATCCATGAACTAACTGTAGAGATTACAGTCCAGCCCGCTCGTTTTACAAGTCAGGAAACCGAGGCCCAGGTGCCTGAATTGCCCGACTCCAGGTAACACAGCCAGGTCCCCGCGCCCCTGGCCCCCAGCTTTCTTTCGGGCGCTGGTCGCAGCGATGATTCGTACCGGCCGAGGAGGCCCTGCCTGGCGCTCCCAGAGTCCGGAGACTGCTGAAGCTCGTTACTGCGATCCCACTTTTCTTCACCCGCGGTTCCTCCTGGTATTCGCGCTGAGAAATCTCGCTCCTCGCAAACAAAGAAAGACAGTGCCCTCTGAAGTCCTTTGTTAGCATTAAGTCGTCAGCCTCACCACGAGCTTTTACCAATCTGTTTCATATTTTAAATTCCTATGCAGAGTCTCAGCTCCACGCTGCTTCACGAAGCCAGAGGCGGCCGGGTCGGTTCACCGTAAGAACCACGTGGAGACTGTAGAGCGCCCGGAGCAGCCCCTGTTCCCGAAGGGGCCGTGGGTACAGTCCGGGGAGACCAAAAGAATAGAAACGCGGTGGCCACTAGAGATAGGTGCTGAAAAAATGGGAGGTGGGCATGTGTAGCTATTGCTCGTGTCATTTAAAAGGGCGCCTCTGCAGCCCGTCACAAGGTTTCGGGGAGACCGATGGGGGGGGCCTCCGGCCGCCCAGTAAAAGTACTTTGTCTGTCTAGGGGGCAGGTCAAAAGCAAGCAGGCGGGTCTTGAAGACCAAATGTTAATGTCCTCCTTTGGGAGGGAATATTCTGTTTCATTTAAGAGATTAACACTTCCTCTCAGGAAGAAGTATTTCCTTCTACCACTGTCACTTAGTCAAGTTTACCTAGAACCTCACCTAGACGACCCTGCCCAGCCCGACACCTGCACACAGCTCAGTTGTCGGGTGTGGGTTTGGTCAGAGGAGGCCGCGGGAGCGGGTCTGTGTCGGGTCTTCACCACCTGGAAACCGCAGTGTCCTTAACCAAGGGCACGGCCACGTTTTCTTCCCCTCGAAAATAGCTATGCCGAGAGGGAGGGGCGCGCCGGGGCCATTTTCCCGCCTCGGCTCTACCTCATGCAGCCCCCTTTCCGCGCTTCCAGAGAAGAGAAGGGGGAAATGCTGTGGCCTGGAAAACCTTGAAATGCATTCAGTGGCCATATGTATACATTTGCTTCATCTGCCTCACGGAGACAGTCCACGCGAGGCAGGGAAAAGAAATTGGCTCTATCAATGGGTTACAAAACTGGAAGACATTTTTCTGCTGAAAGACACAGTAACTAAACTCGCTTGGGGGGGACTGTGTGTGCTGCAGGGGAGCTCCCCCAAACCGCACACCGCACACCGGTTTGCTGGAACCCACGTGCGGCAAGTTCTCAGCCTGTGTGCAGGGTCTAATGTTTATTTCACAGCTGAAAGTGATTTGCAATTTAGCATATTTATGATCACAACACAAACCGTGTTATTTTCCAACATTTCGCAGCCGGTTCTAAAGGTAATTCTTGTCATTTCACCCCAAGGAAGAAAAAAATAGCAAGACTTCTGTCTTTGCAGGAAAAACCCTCTGGACAGGCCTGCGATCACACTGGACGGCCATCGACATAGCCCATATCTGAGTCGCAGGCGACTCAGGAAGCCCCGCAGACGCCCGTGTCATTCAGTGGCCACCACCTCACTCAAGATGTCAGGCTGGTCCTGCCAGCTCCTGGGAGCTGGTCTTCAGCTCTGCCTTGTGACACCAAACCAAGGTCTCATTTTTAATGCTATTAAGAAGCTGTGCTCATGGCTTTGGCCTTGTTATCTGTCTTAACAGCGTTACTTTGTTAGGCTGCAAAATAAGCAGCATGGGGTTAAATGTATTAGCTGCCTTCAAACCTAATTTATCTTCATTCCTTCCTAATTTACACTCGGGCTGAATTAATGAGAATGATTTAATTAACATGGTGCGACCATGGTACCAGGGACAGACTGTGGGCTAAGCAGCTGCCACCCTGCCTCCCAGGTCCCCTGCAGCCCCGCCCGCGTTTCAGACGTGTACCCACCAGTCCTCCAGAAGGGTCCTCTTTGTTCTTTGATCCACGTCCTGGGTCTGTGCGAAGAGGACGCGCAGCCTTCCTTCCTTGTGTTATTTGTGAGATGAGCTTCAAGGCTGTGGCCTTGCAGTCAGTGCGGCAGAGGGGCCGGCGGCCACCAGAGATGGGTGTTCTCCCTCCCTGGTGGTGGGGTTCGTGCTGGGAAGTGACACCCGGCCAGAGGCGACGACCCCCTGGCTTCACTCTGTGCTGGGATCGGCAGCTGTGGGAGGAAAGGAAGGGAAGCAGGACAGGCAGAGGGAGGCGCTAAGCTGGAACCAGCCTCAGCTGAGTGGGGAGCGCCCTGCGGATTGATCCCGGCGAAGGCGAGGCCAGGTTTCTGGGGTGGCGTTTTCCCAGTGTCCGAAGGCAGGCTGCCCAGGAAAGGGGCAGGGACTCGGTCAAGGCAGCCTGCTTCCAGGGGCAGTTCTGAAGGTGGGCAGCTTTGCCTCCTGCTGGCACCCCCAAAGCTGGGGGAAGAAGCCCTTGGTTCTGGCAGGAACACAGAAGTGGGGGGTCAGTGAGGTGCCCACTTCAACACCCTGCCCTCACAGAGATGCACGAACCCGGGAAAGTGAGACCCCAGCTGCTTATCGGCCTCCCCTTTCAAAAAGAGGGACGTGTACATACGGATTTTAAAGAGAAGGATAAGGAAAGAGGTCATCGATACAAAAGCTACCAGCATTGGATACGTTACTTATTTTGTTTCTGAGGTGAACAAAAGAGCTTAACTGATAGTCAGTTTTCTAAATTTTAGTTTGCCACCTTCTGCATTTATGCCTTTTTAACTGACCTTGTATTAAATATGTTACCATAAACCTTGAGAGTATTCTTTAAAAAAAGATTTTTATTTATTTTTAGAGAGAGGGGGAAGGAAGGAGAAAGACAGGGAGGGAAACATCAATGTGTGGTTGTCTCTCATGTGTTCCCTACTGGGGACCCGGCCTGCAACCCAGACATGTGCCCTGACTGGGAATCGAACCAGTGACCCTTTGGTTCCCAGGCCCCCGCTCAATCCACTGACCTACACCAGCCTGGGTGAGAGCATTCTTAAAATTGTATCCAAATCGGCTTGGTCAGATTTAAATTTTTCAGTTGCTTCCTACATTCATTACATGTATGTTATGAATTAAATTGGATGATGGTATGACTTTTACATTTCAAATTTCAATTTTTCACTGCTGAAATAGTATACAGTGGATTTTTCCATTATGACTTTTAATGGCGTGTGCCCTGCGAAAGTGTATTTGTGCCCTTCCATTGCTAAGCTCCTCCATTCAGGGCTGTCAGAGCGGGTACATTCATTCTTCCTGTGAGACTCTGACGCCTCGTCCAGCCCCGAGCCACAAGCGGCACTGCAGAGGGACACACTGTCACTTTTCCTTGGTGACTATTTATAAAATTTGGCCATTAGTAAATCAAAATGTCTAGGCTGCTCATGTCATTTCCCCCTCAGAGCCCCTGGGGACAATGACCTTCCCAGACTGTTGAAAGTCACGGATTTTAGAGTCAGGACTTTAAAGCAGGCCTTGACCATGTTCTTGCTGATTACAGAAGTGATACATGGTGCAAATTTGGGAGACACAAAAATGTAAAAGAAAAAAATTAACCGTAGCCCACCACTTGGAGAAAAGGACATTAGCCTTTAAATTCTAGTCTTTCTGTGTATACGCAGTGTTTTTATTTTTAGCATTTAAGTGCTTAAGGGCAGAGTCTCTAGAACCAAGCCTGAATTTCCGCTTATACCTTTACTGGCAGGGTGTTTGGGGGCAGGGACTGCAGTATCTTGGAGCCTTAGTTCCCCAGTTTGTAGTAGTAGACAGTGACGGTGCCCAGCTCCGAGGGCTGCCCAGCGGGTATGTAAACGATCACACACACAGAGCAGTGCCCGGCTTGTGGGAAGTTCCATGTACTGTTTGCTTTTATGATTCCTTGGTAAGCTCTTTAAGGAGAGTGGTCCTATAACCACCCCCCATAACTATATCCTAGTAACTCTCCTAAATAAAAGTGACTTGAATCCTTTTCCCAAGCCTGACTGGTGTGGCTCAGTGGGTTGGATGTGATCCCACAGACGGAAAGGTCAATGGCTCGATGCCCCGTCAGGGCACGTGCCTGCGTCGCAGGCTCGTCCCCGGCTGGTGGCGCGTGAGAGGCAGTTGATTGGTGTTTCGCTGGCACATCCACGTCTACGTTTCTCTCCCTCTTCTCTCCCTCCCTTCCCCTCACTCTAAAAATAAAAATTAAAACAATTTAAAAAATAAAACAATGAAAAAGTCCCCATTCCCATACCTGCCCAGTAGCACTTCGGCCTCGAGTGACTTCACACTCGTGGCGTGTGTGCCCGAGGCTCCGCTCTTCCCGCACACACCCAGGAACCCGCTCGCTTGTGCCGTGGCAGCTCAGGTGCGTGGGATTTGCCTTTGTCTCCCTCCATCTGTCACCGACACGGTCTTCACGTTTTGTCTTAGGGCCATCAGTCTTCAGTTGATGGTGGAGAGAGGACCCCTTACTCCCAAATGAAGAAATCACACCTGAGGCAGAAGGCCGCCGGCCGAGACAGAGCACCCGTGGAACGCAGACGCGACCGTCCCCTGCCCCACGTCCTGGAGGGCGCACTTGGTGAGAGCTCACGTCTACCAGGGTCACACCAGGCCTCCGTGGGGTTTGGCCTTTTGTGGCCCAGGGGCATCTTAGACCATCCCTCTCCTATTTTCCATGTTCTTTTGAGTGCCTGGAGGCTCCTGGATCTAAACTCTTAATTTGTTCTAAGTAATTACATTAAAGAATTGACCGTTGTTCTGAGCAGTGAAAATGAAGGTTTTGTTTGGCCTGTGTGCTTTGCTTCCAGGGCATGATGCCAAGTCTCGGAGCATGTCTGGGCATGAAGAAGGGACCAGAAGAAGGGACCTTTGTGGTCCAAGAGCTTGTACCTTTGAATGAATATTAAAAGGATTTTATGGCATTCTGCAAGCACAGACTTTACTCACTGCAAGCCATTCAGCTTCGACGGGGGTCTGCAAGCTGTGAGTTAATGTTACCAGAACGAAGGAAGAGTGGAAAAGGCAAGAGGGACGCTGATGCGTGTGCTGTCTTCAAGTTCCCAGGACCGTCCCTCCTCATCGCGGCGAAAATGCAGCGTGAGCAGGGGTAACTCCCAGACAAAGCATTCACTGGAAGATCCCAAATACAGTTGGAAGACTTGCTACTCCTTTATCGGAGGACGTGTGGGGAGCTTAGGAGGAGAGAGTAACATGTTAAAAATTATGTTTATTCAAATAGGCATAAATCAGGTTTTATATCCATAAGGGTCTGAGAAGTTGTGGTTTAGATTCCCTCAGCCGATCGCTCGATCATTTGTGCAGCAAACGGTTCTTTATCAGTGTTGCACTAATACTTGGTGCTGGGTTATTCCCCAGTCCCACTGGGGTTTTTCCAGCCTTTCACGGAGACTTTACAAGGTGCAGGGGCTTGGCTCACCGTCAGCATACATGTATTTGCATTTTGAATGCGTCTCCTTCCAACTCTGAAACCATGGAAAGAAGTCATATATATGGAAACCTGAGAGGAATGAGGAGAAAAAGAACATAAACACAGGCAGAAAAAAGAGCTCAATGTCTGTCACCCTTACTAGACTGTTAGTTCAGAGGAGAGCCAGGAGAAGGTGGGCCACCGGGGCTGTGCAATGGGCTCCCTCAATTGCTGCTTTTCGCCCAAAGACCACAAATGAAGCCATTGTTCCCTCATTAAAAACTGGCCTGTTAAAAAGCCAAGTGGCTAATGATGGCGCTGGCCACGAGGGGAGAAGGCAAACCCCACAGGCAGAAGAAGCAGGGGCGAGTGTCACCATGGGCCCTCCTTCCTCCTCGCCAAGACCTGAGTTTTACTGCCCTGTGAGGGACCACCCCAGGGGTCCCCAACACTTCCGATGCCCAGAACCCACAGGAGCACCCGGTTACACTAATTTTTCAGATAGTGGTTTTCCAGGCAGATTTTTGATCGATTTTATCAGGATGCATTTTTCTGTCTCATTTCAAAATTTCATGCATTACTTCGCATAACTTTAAAAAATATGTAAAACAGCCCTGACCCTAAAGGTTACTGTAGCTCAGTGGGTTGAGTGTGTGCCTGCAAACCAAAGGATTGTGGTTCGATTACCAGTCGCGGCACATGCCTGGGTTGCAGGCCAGTTCCCAGCAACCATACATTGATATTTCCCTCTCTCCTTCCCTTCCCCTCTAAAGATAAATAAAATCTTTAAAAAATATATGTAAAACATTTGTTATCTCGATATCTTTTGTAAATGTCCTGCTACAGACAAAAGGTTTTTTTGTTTGTTTTGTTCGTTTTTTTTCCTTGCTGGTCACTAAAAAATGGAACTGCCATCCTCAACAAAGCCAGAAATGGGACCCAGGAGCACAGGACAGAGACAGAGTTACACCAGCCACAGTGCAGAATTTGGGTGAAGCAACAGTGCCCTCCTGTGGCTACAACAAGAACCAGTTACAGAAGAAGCTGACAAAGTGCACGATGATTAAGTAGACAGCCTAGCCCGTTAACAGCACTCTGGTGTGTGCTTAAAAACTTGCCATGACAGCGCTGGCTGGTGCGGCTCAGTGGATTGAGTGCTGGCCTGCGAATTGAAAAATCGCCAGTCAGGGCACGTGCCTGGGTCCCCATTTGGGGATGTGCGAGAGGCAACCGATCAATATATCTCTTGCACATAGATGTTTCTTTCCCATTCTTTCTCCCTCTTTTCCCCTCTCTCTAAAAATAAATAAATAAAGTCTTTTAAAAAACTGCATGACAGTAGATCACATGCTGTGTTCTTATCACAATAATAATAATAATAAATAAAAACGGCAGGAGAAAACTGAGAGGTGATGGATGTGTCTGTGGCATAGACTGTGCCGATGGCTTCAGAGAGACACACTAACCCCCACACTCATAAACTGCATGCATGAAATCTTTACGGTTCCTTGCATGTCTATCATACCTCAGTAAAGCAGTTTCTTTTTTAAGTAGGAAGGTAAATAATAAAGCCAACATATTGAAAAAGTGAACACAGTCTGTAAACCCCTGTAAAGTCTTTAGAGCAGTTATAGACCCTAAAGTTTATGTCTCAAATAAGCAATGTCAAGTATAAAACGTCACATTGTTGCTCCCAGACCGCAACAATGGGATTCGATTGCTGCGCTCACTCTGCAGACCAGCGAGCAGAGGGCCCCGCGGGACCATCTGCCTCCTCGCACAGCTCAGGCGATCCCAGCGCGCCAGTCCAGTGCCACGGCTCTGCCTTTTCTGCACACAATGCTCATACACTTTGTCCTCAAGGGCTGCGGGACAGAAGCCCATTTGTCCCCCAGGGTGGTCCAGGAGCAAAGGAAAATGACTGGAGCCCCTAACATTAGTTTCATCGAGTGCTGAGCTCTCCATTCGCCCATTTCATTTAACCCCCATGGTGACCCTGAAAGACCAAAGGTGTCGTCGGGCGAAGGCAGAACCAAAGTGGTTTTCACTTCACTGGAGCTGGGTCCTAACCACAGACACGCACGGCCTCCTCTCTCTCCCCTGCCCCTCTGCCCCGGGACGTCAGCGTTGGGCACCTGGCACATGTGCAGCAAATTTACAGGAGGAGCAGAAATGAATTGCTTGGTTTGCTTTGCTCCGTGTGGGCAGGTCTGATAAAAGTGTGACAAATGAGAAGCCAGGATTAACTAACTCAAATCAAAATGTTCTTTTAAAATCCATTTTTACTTCTGAAGCATAGTTGATTAAATGTTTTACCAGATCCTTCATTCTGGCACATGATACCCACTAGAGATTGTTACATCAATTCATGAGCAAAATAATGTCTTAATCAAGTTGCTCTTTTAAAACTCGTCGAGACATAGTTTCTTCACTATGTAATGAAGCACTGTTTCCGCAGCTATGATTACATTCCAGATACTGAGAGCCACGCCTCTGCCTGCTAAAATGTCTGCAGTCCGAGTGCCGGGGGCTCCGTGTGCCCTCCAGGAAGGACTCGGAGAGAAAACACAATGAAAAGTCAAGGGAGCATTTAACGTATGACTGTATTCAGCTGTGACATTGTAGTTAAAAACCCAAGACATGAAGACTATGCTAAAGTTTGACATCTTTCTAACAGTTGCCCCTCAGTATGCAGGGGGGATTGGTTCTGGGACCCTCTGTGCACACCAAATGGAGGCTCAAGTTCCTTATATAACATGGCACAGTATTTGCATAGAACCTACACACACCTTCCCACGTCTTTAAATCATCTCTACGTTACTTATAATACCTAATACAGTGTAGCTGCTATGTAAATAGTTGTTATACTGTATTGTTTAGGGAATAATGACAAGAAAAAAGTCTGTATGTGTTCAGTTGTTCAGATGTTCATGTACATTGTAGGCCTAACCATAGAGTACGTGTTAGCAACAATGTAACTTTTTTCCAGACATTTTTGATCCACAGTTGGTTGAATATACAGATTCAACCAGGAGCTATCGAGTGCCAGCCATACTGCGCAATGGTTTCCAGGTGGGAACGATGTCAGTGAGCAGGCGTGCAGCCTCCTTGAGCATGTTACGGTGTCTTCACCAAAACGATCAAACATCGATCGTCTAGAAGCCATCTTACTAGAGTGACCAATAGAACATTTTTCCTGTACCAAACTGGAGGAAAAGGTGCTAACGACAAGGAACAGGGAGCCGCTGTCTTTCCTCTTGTCCTTCTGTGCTATTTGTGCATTCATTCATGTGCATTAATTACTTTGAGTAGTGATAGAGATTTTTAAAAGTCAACTACAAAAATAATTTTTAAAAAAACAAACACCACCACCCATTTAGTATCTCTCAGTGGATCAGAAGCGCCAGCACAGAGTGGCTCAGCTGGGCACTCGGCTCAGGGCCCCCGAGACTGCAGTCAGCATTTGGTCAGCCCCTCTCTTGTCTGGAGGCTCTGAGGAAGATCCCGCCTCATTTCAGGTTGTTGACAGGATTCAGCTCCTTGAGGCTGTACCACTGTGGTCCCATTTCCTAGACACATGACCCCCTTCATCTTCAAGGCAACGATGGTGCATCTAATCCTTCTCAAGTTTAGAGTCTCCAACTTCCCTTCTGTTGCATCTGCCTGATTTCTTCTCCTTCCTTTCTGCTTTTAAGGGCTGGTGCAATGACACTGGGACCACCTGGACAATACAGGGTCATCTCTCTATGAAAGCCAGCAGATCAACGACCTGGGTTATATGTGCAATGTCCTTTTTGCCACATCATATAATATAACCATGGGCATGACATCATAGGGCAGAGACCATGGGGGACAAAATTCTGTCTACCACACAAGCTTACTTAGGGAGATAAAATCAACAGTCCTTGGAAATGGGTTGAAGGGACAGCAATGATCTTCTGCCTCGAAGACAGATGCAGGTGGAGAGAAGTTGTAACCCAGTACCAGGCGACGGGCAACTGTTATTTGTCAGCTAGTGCCATCCTCTGTTGTGTGGGTGGCACATAATTGTGAAGAATGAGAACTGCGTCAGAGAAAGGTTGGACTGAGCTCTAGTCCCAGCTCTGTGGGGTGTTAAAACAAGACCATAGGCCAAAAATGGAGTCACCTATGCTAAGCCTCAAATAGTCAAACCAAGACTTAACTGAATTACACTTTTGGCTCTTCTAGAGATGGAATCCTAAGCCAGTCAATTAGGAATCACCTCATCAACACTCGTTAGGGCGTCTGCCTGATAGGTCCCTGCCATCACCAACCCGCCTTTCGCCTTTTGTAATGTCCTCATCGTCCCTGCTCCTCCCTGCCTGTGAAAGTCCTTCATTTTTGTAAAGCTCCTAAGAGCTCTGTGTTATTTGTTAGATTGAATGCTGCCCGACTTCAATACATTTTTGCTCAAATAAACTCTCAAAATATTTAATACGCCTCAGTTTACCTTTTAGCAGGATCCTTGAGCAGGTCAGTCCACCTCTTGAGGCCTTGGATCCCCAGTTTGTACAAGGGAGTAATTGAACAAAATACACTACAGAGTCAGCACAGAAATAGCTTCATCTCTTAAAATGATCTAATGTTTAGGTTATTTAGAATGACTTTTTCACGAAGTGATACAAAATTCTCAGGTGTCAAACAAAGTGACCATTCACAGAGGACTGCAGTTGATAAGAGTGTTTTATGCTTTGTGATGCCCTAATATCTTGGGCCAGCCAGACGCAACTAGTGGGCCCCGTTTTCCCGATGAGGAACCGAGTCAGAGAGAACCAGAACCTTGCCCGGGGCCACGCCATTGCTCAGTGGTGGTGATGCAGCCTGAACACAGGTCTTGCCGGCCTCCAGTAGAGTGTGAAGCTACCTTTGTTTTTCTCCCACTGTGTGTCCAGTCCCCAGCCCAGCACACAGTAGTCATACAAAAAATATTTGTAGAAGGACTACATAAATGGTTTAACCAATGAATGGATGACTCTTGCAACTGTCTCACAAAGACACATCCCAGGAATGCTCACTGCTCTATACTTGCTAAGACGGAAAAGTCTACCAAAGCATTTTGAATAGATTTTCAACTTGAGTGAAACCCAGATGACTTGCTTTACATTCTCTGAAAAACCCTTTTCCAGAATATTCTGCTTAATCAGAATGTCACTGGATGCCTCATGAAGTAGAACCACGTTCAGACCCTTGAATTAGAAGACAGCTCCTCCGAACCTCCAAACAAGGACCGTCATCAGCACATGATGATTCAAGTTTGCAAATGGCCTGGGTCTCCCTGGGAGCGGGGACCATTCCAGTCTCGAGCACACCAGCATCTCTGTGCTTTTCCTCTCCAGAGAAGTGTTAAATTACCCAAAGACCAAGTCTCCCAAAGGTGACAATTTATTTCTGCTCCTTGGTGATTAACGGATCTGGAAATAACCAGATGTAGGCCATGGGAAAGCCGAGCATGTCCCCCAGCAGGAAGGGTACAGCCCGCAGTGGGCTGTGAGTTCTAAGGGCTGCCACAGCCCTCCCGGCCCGGGTCAGGCAGGTGAGTCTACTCCCCAGTTCTATGTAAAACTACGCTCATGCCAGAAAAACAGGATTTTCTTTAAAAGGCTCAGCTTAACTGTATTGGCTTGATCTAATACTTAGGTCTAGAAGGAGAAGTCTACACAGAAGTTAAATTAAAGCTCACTCTCATGTCCATAGTTACTACATGTACTTGGGTGATCCATAACTACTAATTAATGCCCACACATAGTCACACCAGGAGTGTGTTGAATCCTCCCAGTCCTGCCGTGAGGCGGGTACTGCCATTGTCTCGTTCTGTGAGTGAGAAACAGGGGCGACTGTCGCCCCAGTGCCCACAGTCAGTACGTCGCAAACCCCAAGCCCCAGGCTTCTTGTTCGGAGCCAGTATTCCCCCTCACCTGTGGGCCTGCTGACCAAGCGGGACGCCCATGGTGCAGCAGGCAAGCGGCTCCTGAATGCAGAAGAGCTGCTGCCTTCCTGTGTGTTCTCGGCCAATGGACAGTAAAATTACAGCAGCTCTCAAGTTGGGGGAGATGCTGCCGAACGTTTTATATGGAAGGGGGTTCTTACACTTGGTGGTGATTACGAAGCTTTGGACACAAACTTAGAAATGCAAGAAAGGCAATTTTATTTTTCTAGAATAGAACTCAATTTTTATGAGAAGCCCCTAATCTCATAACTTTCTTGGTGGAAAGTTAATTTGCACCATTTAGCAGGGGTGTCCAACCTTTTGGCTCTGCACCACACTGGAAGAAGAGTTGTCTTGGGCCACACATTAAATACATTGTGACACGTAATCACCAAAAAATCTTATAATGAGCATGGTTTCTTTTAAAAAGATTTTATTTATTTAGCCCTCACTGGTGTGGCTCAGCAGATTGAGTGCCAGCCTTCGAACCCAAGGGTCACCAGTTTGCTGCCGGTCAGGGCACTTACCTGAGTTGTGGGCCAGGTCTCCAGTAGGGGGCGTGCGAGAGGCAACTGATAGATGCATCCCTTACACATTGATGTGTCCCTCCCTCTCTCCCTTCCTCTCTAAAAATAAAGAAATGAAATCTTTATTTAAAAAATAAGCGATTCCAGCAATTTGATCAAGTTTACTGAACTCCAATGTGTATGTTTTATCTCTTCTGGCCAAATGAACCTTCTACCGACATTTATGTACCACTAAGTTGATCTTCTATAAAAGTTTTCTTTCTTTTTTCTTTTCTTTCTTTTCTTTTCTTTCTTTCTATTACAGGACAAGCCTTTTAGTTGTTTTTACTACTCATAAAAGATTCATTTTTTAAAATTTTGCTTTCTAACTGCGCTTGTGCCTTCAATACTTTCACAACAGTTTTCTGCTCCGTGATAAGGGAAGCACGCACGGCCCTGGCACGGGCACGCTTAGCACACACAGACCCACCAGCGCCCCTGCTGGCAGGTTTCTTTAGTGTAGACAACCTGGTTAGACCGTAGGGTCTCACAGCACAAACTCTGTGAAGCCGGCCTGGGCTCATGCCACGTGCAGATTCTGGTGCTTTCTCACCGGTCTTTGTATGATGGTGAGCAGACCTATTACCAGCAGTTCAGGACAGCCTCATTCTGTTAGAGGCCTTGTGGTTGGACAGCCTCTGACGGTATGTCAAACTCGACCACCATGAATGCCTGAGGACACCGTCACCTGGAAGTTTTTGTTATAATTATTTCTTAAATTTATTCCACATATATTGAGTATGTTAGTATGCAAATTGGTATTTTAAAGAAAAGTGATCAGTTAAATGACTGTTATTTGCATTCTTTTTACACACACAGTGTCATTTAATTATCAAAATTCTGTGGAGAAACTGTTTAAAAATTACCTCCACATACAGAGCAGACTGCTGGAGCTTAGAAGGATCAGGGGGCTTACCTGAGACAACGTGGCTGTTGGTAGCAAATCTGAGACTCCGGCGAAAGTTACCTGGTGGACGATGACAATGTGTAAATATCCTATAGGAAAACAGAAGGGTTTTGTGTAACTGTTCAAAGAGAAAAAATATTTAGAGTTGACTAGGAAAAGCTATTAAATAGGTGGTTCATTAATCACTTCACGGACACTGCAAATAGAAATAAAACCTGAGCCCTGGCTGGTATGGTTCAGTGGATTGAGCTCCAGCCTGCCAACCAGAGGGTCAAGGGTTTGATTCCCAGTCAGAGCAGATGCCTGGGTTTCGAACCAGATCAGGTCCCCAGTACGGGGAGTGGGAGGCAACCGCACACTGATGTTTCTCTCCCTCTCTCCCTCCCTTCCCCTCAGTCTAAAATAAATAAGTAAAATTTCTTCAAAAAAAAAAGAAACAAAACCTGAATAAAGCTGGGCCACCTTGTGGCTGGTCTGGACACAGGGCTATATCCAAAAGAATCGTGAATCCAACCCCCAAAAAGCCTTGCAGCTTAACGTAGGAAGTCTCTTAGAGAAGCAGCAAAGGGGGAGCCACACTGCATGACCCACAGTGGAACACCCTGAAGTCTTTTTTCCCAGGGTTCCCTTAGCTCAGCAGCTGCTCCCCCTGACATTGCTCTTCCCCAAAAGATTTCCCTCAGTACCCCTCTCTCAACCCCGCCTGCCCCTGCCCTGGCCACCCGACCTCCTGTGCTGCTAAAGGTCGCGTCCTTCCACATCCTCCCTCGCAGGAGCCGTTTAGCCGCCCAGCTGCCTCCAAGACTCTCCCACAGCTGCCCCTGGTCAGCACAACGACGGGACCACGAGGCAGCACAGCACTCAGGCTGAGGATGGGGGCAGGGGTTGTGTGAACTTTCTTTGTCCTTGTCACATAAACAACAGTTTCCATCCCCCAGTGGTTTCCATCTCCTTTCCACACCTGACTTGACCTCCGCTCCAGCCACACTGGCTGCCTCTTCATCACCAGCTGCTCTCCAGCCTCAGGTCCTTTGCACTCGGGTCCCATACACTCCTTCTGCGGAGAACACTTTCCCACAGGTGCCCACACAGCCAGGTCCCTCCTTTTGTTCAGATCTCAGGGCTAGTGAGGCGGCTCCCCCTGAGCTCCTAGTCTCTCTCCATCCCCTTCCTGCTCTGTTTTTATCACCACCTCACACTGGTTTTGATTATTTAGCAGGTTGGACCTCCCATTAGGAAGCAAACTACATGAGGAGGGGGACTTTGTTTTGCTCTCTGCTGAATTCTCATCACCTAGAATGTTGCATGGTGCATGGCAAATATTCAACGAATATTTGTTAAGTGGATGGGTAACAATTATTCACCAAAATCAAAGTAGAGGGCTAATGAATCTTTCAGGTAATGAAGAATGTATTTTACTTGTGCAATGACACTAATTATTTGTGTGGTCACATGTTGTCTTCAGAGAAAGGAAAAGCAGAGGGAGAAAGAGAGGAAGAGAAACATCGATTGGCTGCCTTCTGTACACACTCAGACGAGGGACTGAGCCCACAACCCAGGCATGTGCTCTGACCAGGAGTCGAACCTGTGACTTTTTGGTTTACAGGATGACACCCAACCCACTGAGCCACATCGGCCAGGGCAGTTACATGTTTTCTAATAAGTCTCTGGGCCAAGAAGCTGCTGGGGCTGCTCTTGTTACTGACTGTGCCTGTGTGCTGTATGGAGTCTTCCACCCCACCCCCACCTACAATTCCGTCTGTTGCACATAAATCCAGGTTTTCCTGTTCAGTCTCCAATTCACGCCGCCTAGAGCCTTTCTCCCCAGAATCTCCCGTTCAGATATTTACAGATTCTGTCCACTGACTTGCCAGGAGGTCATCAGTTTCCAGAACTGTCAACTGCCTGTGGGCCCCCAGGGCTCAGTGTCCGGAGACACGGTAGGCCAAGGGCCCCGGCCTGGCCAGCAGCCCCGACGCCGGAGCCGCGGGCAGGGGCAGCGCTGGGGCTTTGGCACATGTGCCTCCCAGTATTGTTGGGGTATTTTTGATTGCCCAGAAATGGGCCCAAAGTCACTGTGTTTAAATGCCAGCACTGACGCACAAACTGCTGCCGCCAGGGTGTCCCTGGTGCCTCTCTCACTTTGTACTTTCCTGAAGGCGGCACCACCAACACCAATAACAACCAAGAAGCAAAGTGTCCTGTGTGGCAGAGAATCTGGCCTCGCCCAGAGAGGTCCGGCCCTTGCCCTTGCTTCTAAGAGGTAATCTGTGCCATTGGGATAGAAGATTCCCTGTTTAGGGACAGACTGGACACCGCAGATCTTAGGGTAAGGCTAGCCACGGCCCAGTTTCAGGGTGGGAGCCCGCTGCGCCTGAAGACCAACCATGTGGCCTAGGTTGGGGACTTTGGCTGGAGACTGGGATCAACTGGTGGGAAATCGATCAATCAATCAATCAATCAATCATGCCTACTCCATAGGGCCCCAATGAAACCTGCAGACACTGAGGCTCAGGTGAGCTTGCATTCCGAGGGCTTGTTACAGGTCCTCATGAGGTGGTAACGGGTCCCAGGGAAGACAGGAGCTTCGTTTTGGGAACCCTCCCAGGCTCTGCACTGTGTCTTCCTTCAGCTGATTTCAATCTGCGCCTTCGTCCTTCATGTACCATAACTGTGAGTGTATTATGGCTCTCAGCAGGTTCTGTCTGTCTTTTTTCCTAGTGAATTAGCGGAACTAAAGGTGGTTTGGGAAACCCCTCTCACACACTTGCTGTTGGCGTCAGAAGCGAGGAGGGTCTCGGGCCAGTGCTGTCCAGTTATGTGCACCCGCATAGCTCCGGGTGCGCCCGCATAGCTCCGGGTGCGTCCGCATAGCTCCGGGTGCGCCCGCATAGCTCCGGGTGCGCCCGCATAGCTCCGGGTGCGCCCGCATAGCTCCGAGTTCCGAGTGCGCCCGCATACCAGAAAACCGGGGCTTCCGCTCCCAGGTGTTTCAAGTCAACGCAACATGCATTCTTCTTTTCCATTTGAATTTAACTTGAAAAAATATATTTATTTTTATTCTTTTAATTTTTTTAATTATAATGGAAATGTGTTAATTTCAGGGCTACAACATGGTAATTTGACATTTAAATACCTTACAGAGTGATCACCCTGATAAGTCTAGTACCCATCTGATACCACACATGGTTATTACAACATTACTGACTGTACTCCCGTGCTGTATGTTACTGTTTTTATCATTGTAACCTTAATCCCATCGCCTTTTCTTACCCAGGCCCCCCAACTGCACAACCATTAATTTGTCCTCTGAATCGTGTCTCTTTTTTGTTTGTTCCTTTATTTTGTTTTTCAGACTCCACATACAGGTAAAATCATGTGGCATATGTCTTTTTTCTGTCTGACTTATTTCACTTAGCACAATACCTTCTGGGTCTATCTATGTTGTTGCAAATGCCGCCCTTTTTCACGGCCAGGTAACATTCCACTGCGCATATGCACTGCAGCTTCTTTATCCGCTTGTCTACCAGTGGATACCAGGGCTGCTTCCATATCTGGGCTGTTGTAAATAATGTAGCAACAAACATAGGAGTGCACATGTCTTTTCAAATCAGTGTTTTGTTTTTCTTCAAATAAATACCCAGAAGTGGAATCGGTGGATCATATGGTCACTCTATTTTTAGTGTTTTGAAGCACCTCCATACTGTTTTCCACAGAAGCTGCACCAGTCTGCAGTCCCACCCACAGTGCACATGGGCTCCCTTTTCTCCACAGCCTTGCCAACACTTGCTTTTTTGTTAATTTATTGATGATGGCCTTTCAGACAGGTGTAAAGTGGTATCTCATTGTGGTTTCAATTTATATTTCTCTGATGAATGGTGTCATTAAGCTTATTTTTATGCGTCTGTTGGCCATCTGTATATAGTTTTTGGAGAAAATGTCTATTCTGGTCCTCTGCCCATTTTTAATCAGTTTTTTAGTGGTAAGTTATATGTTAATATTTCTTTATATCATATATAAAAGCTTTCCTGGAAGAAAGGTACTTTTAGAACAGAAGGAAAACATGTCTTTGGTACTTATGTAATACTTGTGCAAGTCTCAAGATACTTTAAAATACTGAAGGGCAAAATATTTTCCAGCACAGTATTGATTTTTTTCAGCGTAATTAAGCCACCTGCCTAAGACCTCACAAAGTTCATAGCAAAACTCGGAACAGAACACGCACACCCACTTTCTCAGTCAACCCAACCAACCGTAGCCAGGGCCAGGGACACATTCATCCCAGAACACACGGGAAAGCACTTGATCCCCAGAAGGGAGCAGGCGAAGTTCCTGAGCCAGGAGGGGGCAGAGGAACTTGTCTGCATAGGGAAAGTTCCAGAAATGATTAAGGGAGGCCCAGGCAATTCTGAACTCAAAGGCATCGCGAGGTGAAATATGAGGTCTTATCTAGCGACAGCTAAGAAAGCACAAAGGGGAAGGCAGGGATGAGGAGAGCCACAGAGGCACTTAGCAAACCGAACACAGGACAGTGAACACAGGACAGCGGGTCAGGGATTCTGGAGAGGAGGTGTGAACCCCAGAGGGAAAACCAAGGGCTGTGCTAAATTCTTTCTCTCTAATCTTTTCAATCAGCCAACACTTAACACTAGAGGCCTTCAGGAAAAAAAAAACAAAACAGCATTGCCCTATATTGTCATCTAAGCATGAAGTTCTTCCTCAACCCAGGAAATTGCATTTTAATGAGGATAAATGAAATCTAAACCTAAGAGCCTGATAAACATCTAGAATTTAGTATCATACCTCTGAAGTCAAAGAAGGCTCTGATCTTAGAAATAATGTTCTTTTTCCCCCTCGAGTAAAGGGGGGCAGGCGGAATGACCGGTAACTTTCTGTGCGTAATTGGTGGAATGGAGAAGGAGGTGAGGAGCCCAAAGGCCCCTGGGAGGAGGTGCTACAATGAGCCAGAAGCAAAGGGAAAGGAGAGACTCTGACCTTGGACAAAGAAACCAGGGTCATTTGGGAAGGAGGCAAGAGGAAAGGGCACTTGTGGTTATAGAGGCCTCTACCTGGCTGGGCCCACACCTTACACCCAACAGCCATTGAGACCCAGACTTTATTTCAAGCAGTGTGCACAGCCCCAAGGCATGAACTGCGGTGATCAGCCTAAGGCCATTATGGCGACCCTGTTCCTTCTACCAAGCGGGCATTTCCCAGGCCCCCTCTTGGCTAGGGGAGCTGTGTGACTCAGCTGGTACCAATGAAAGGTAGAAGGAAGCCTGCTGAGAGGTTTCTGGGAAATATTTTGCTTTTCTGTTAAAAGAGACCAATATGGCTGACACCGCGTCTTTCCCTCTCTTTCCTGCCTCCAATGCAGACCTTGATGCCAAGCTGCGCAGCCAACTTGTAGCTATGAGGGGCAAAACCCGAGAGTCACAGAGACACCAGTTCTGATGTCATTAAAGCCACTGAACTGAGCCAGCAGCTGCCTGCCACCTCCAGGCTTCTTGGTAGTTGAGAAAAATCAGAACTTGTTTGCTTAAGCTACATAAGTTGCATCTGCTCTTCCTAGCAGCCACTGAATGCAGCCTTAATACAAAAGTTGTTTTCCAAGAAAATGTCTTTCAATCTTGGATTAGTGCTCTCATACCTGGTAAAACTATATTTTAGATTATTACTGGAAAAAAAAACCTCACAAAAACCCTTTTTAATTGTCTTAGAGCTCGTGGATCCCATCAAAGAGGTCTCTGATCCTCCAGGCTCCACAAACTCCAGTTTGGGAAGAAAAGGCCAGAGATGTGAACACAGCATGGGTAGGAAAGGCGGGCAGTGCCTGGAAGAGAAGGGTCACTTCAAGAATGCAAGGCCATGGGAAAGGGAAGGGCCGCTGGGCACACTCAGTGTCCCTCTGGCAGAGGGACAGCAGTGGCGAGAACTGCGCTTCTGCTGGGCCTCCACACCTCAGGCCAGGCAGCCGCAGGCGGAGCCATGGGCAGCCACGCTCACTGGTGTTGATGGAGTAACTGGTCTCCTCTCTGGTTCTCAGCATGACAAGCCCAGAGCTTTAGAAGAGGCCAGTCACACTTGTAATAAGCACTCATTAGACTCCCACATGATCTAGAAGCTGAAATTGAAGTCCAGCCCTTGACCCCGAGAGTTATCCTCTGAACGGGAATGCGAATGGCGGGAAATCAGCAGGGACTGCAGAGGCGGAAGAGCACAGCCAGAAGAGGAGCAGGTGCTGCACGGCGCAGCTGACGACTCGGGTCTTCCTCTACCTTAAGAAAGTCTTTTCTCCTTGGGTTCTGGACAACATATTGAAATCAATATGATATATTTTGAAACTGGCTTCTGGTTAAAGGAAACTCAACACATAGAAATCCAAACCTACAAAACAAACTGAGAGATCATCCACATTGTGGATGGCGAGTTCATTTTACGTACTGCAGGTTTCTTCCTGACATGAGCTTGCTCCGCACCTTTACTCCAGGCCTTGAATGCGGCGGAGCCCTGGAGCAGCAGGTCCGTGCGCAGCCGCAACGCCTGGCGCTCACAGGCCGCGCCTCCCCCTACAACCCAACGTGTCCACGCGCGTTTGCCCCTGTGACAGCTCTACTTGGTCCTCATGTCGGCCCCATGACCACGAGAGGAGCAGCTGTTTCTTTCATGATCATGAATTTTTGTTCAAAGAAGAAATAGTCTTTTAAAAAGGTTTTCCCTTTAACTAAGTATAAAATTTGCATATATTTACTGCAGAAAACTGGAAAATATAGAAAAGTAGGAATAGAAAGGCAAAATCCTCTGTACCCCCCAAAACACGATGATCTTAAGCTTTAAAAAAAAATTGTTAATTGAAGTATAACTGACATACAGTATTATTTTAGTATCAGGTGTACAATGTAATGATACTTGTATATATTACAAAATGATCACCACAGTAAGTCTAGTTAACATCCATCGCTACACATAGATACAATTTTTTTTGTGCTGAAAACTTTGAAGATCTATTCTCTTAGCAACTTTCAAATATACAGTACACTATTATTAACTATAGTCACCATGACTTTTTATAGTCTTTGTGCTGTGCATGCTATTCTGTCATAGGTATGATAATATTCACTAGACCACTTTATTGCCTGCTTTTTTCACTTAACATAACGTGTATATCTTCTCAGGATGTCGCTCCTCTTACTAAATGTCATTTTTTTTGTGATTGAACACTCCATTTTACCTCGTTATTTCTGTTATGAAATACTTTGCTCATTTTATTTTGCATTACTCTGTCACTGTCATTTAAGCAAAAATCTAATTATATCGTTATAAAACCTATCAAGCGAATCGCCCTCTCGAGCACTGAGATTTGTCTCTTGTCGACCATTCTGTGTTGAACATCTTTACGTATGTCTTTTTATGTATTAGTGGTGAATTTTTTTGGCTAAATGACTGGAGATGAACCTGCTGGTCCAAAAGGAAGGAATGTTTTAGGTGCGTAGTTGTCAAACTGCTTCCCGAAAGGACTGTACCAATCCACACTCCCAAAGTGTCCACCAGCACTGAGGGGACATTTTAAAAATATTTTTTATTTATCAGTAAAAAATTATATCTATTATATTAACTTATGTATTTTTGACTACCACCGAGATTGGTCCATCTTTCTGGAAATTTATTAACCAGTTATAGTTCAACTTTTGTGAAAGAGTTGGTGCCATGCCAGAAAGAAACCTGTTTCACTGCCAATGGGGAAAATCCAGCAGAAGTTAAACCATCTCCCCAAGGCTTCAGTTATTAAAACGGCGAAGTGAGGACTCCAACTCGGGCTCTTTGAGGTCTTCTTAAGTACAATGATGTCCCTATCTACCACCACTATTCATTTTAACTCCTTGGCCCTGCCTGCTATATTCAATAAAATAAGAACTTTATTTAATTTAAAGATTCTATTTATTTATTTCTAGAGACACGGGGAGGGAGAAAGAGGTAGAGAGAAACATCGATGTGAGAGAAAAACACTGACTGGTTGCCTCTTGCACTCGCCCCAACCGCGGACTGAACCTACAACCCAAGCAGGTGCCCGACTGGGAATCAAATGGGCGACCTTTCGTTTGCGGAACGACGCCCAACCCACTGAGCCACAGTGGGCAGGGCACAAAATAGTACTTCTTAAAGCACACACTTCAAGCTCATAAGCTCCTCCGCCAAGTTTACAGTTGAGTAAACTGAGGCCCACAGATTCACGTGGGTGTCTGCTGCAGACCTAGAATGGACTGTCCATCTGGAAAGATGAACTGTTTCTGTGTGCCGACTTCTCTTAGGCTCGCACTTTAATGCTTACACCACAGAAATACATGTTGTGTTGAAATGCGATGGGTAAAGCAAAAGAAAAGTGAGAATTCATCGCCAAACCGAACTGTTGGGAGTGGAGAGTTTCGGAGTCAGGCAGAGTTGTGGTTTGCCATCAATGAAAAGAGATAAATCCTGTATCAGGCAGGAGAGACTGACTATGGAAAAACAAATATCAGTGAAGTATACATGAGTACGACCTAGATAGGGAAATAACACAACCTTTGCTTTTCATTTTTCAAAGTTGTATTATTTTAAAACGGAATATTGAATTAATGGTAGCGACTCAATCTATTAGCCATTTGGCAAAGAATAAGTGTGATTTCCCACATCAAGCAAAATTCCAGAATCAGTTCTGGATATATTTGTGTTAAATATATAAATGACTCTATTAAAGACCTAGAAAAACACAAATATAAGAGAAACCGAATCTAGAATCTGACTTCAAGTTGGGGAATTTTACCAGCCAAAGAAGACCCCATAAACAAAAAACTGAGGGAAAGAGAGTTTAAAACTTCTAAACAAGGGTGGGGTGCGGCGGGGGGGGGGGGGGGGAGTTGGCAGAACAACTGAAATCTTCCAGCTCATCCCCCGAGTTAAAATCAGTATCAGACGAGGACAGCAGCCGCAGCAGCAGGCTTCCACGCGGAACTGGCACTAATGAGAGAACCCGGAGCCGGAGACGCGCGACCTTCCAGTGGGCGCGGCCGGCGGGCAGCTCCACGCGCTGTCTGAAGAACGCTGGGGACAGAATGTACTAAAGTCTTAAAAACCAAAGCTCTAGCTATTCAACTTCCAACAAAGAATCAGAGCCTAGAAGATGATGTTTTCGTAAGATATT
Organism: Artibeus jamaicensis; assembly: GCF_021234435.1. Classification (NCBI taxonomy): domain Eukaryota; kingdom Metazoa; phylum Chordata; class Mammalia; order Chiroptera; family Phyllostomidae; genus Artibeus; species Artibeus jamaicensis. The sequence continues at coordinate 25,933 of NW_026521539.1, forward strand.
TATCATATTTTCACTAGTAGACATTTCTGAAAGTTTAAATGTCCCCCAGTAAACTAGTTCAGTTTAAATGGTCTACCCAACAATGTATTTTAAAAGAATAGTCAACAAAAGGGAAAATGTTTGTGGTATGTGAAGTGACAAAACAGTATATAGAGCAGGATTGTAATTTTTATAAAATGAAAAGTACATATATAAACAGAGGTGAATATATTACAGATTTTTAAGGGTTTTTTCCTGTGCTTTCAAACTTTTTTTAAAAACAGTGTGTGTGTTTGGTGTGGTGTTTGGAGAAGTTTGTAGAACAGTGAGTGGCCCAGGGCACCGTGTCCTTGACGTGTTCATCCTCTCCCCTCCACACACGTTAAAAACATCCTGTGGGAACCCCGCAAAGCACTATAAAATGGAGACTGCAGAGGTGGGTGACCAGCTCAGCTTTCTTAATGAGGAATTGGGAAGAAGTGAACAGCAAGTTCGATGAAATCATTTCTTCATAAAGCCATAAATATTACAGAAGACAGATAGGAACATAAATGACTACGAGATCAGAGACTCTGTAAAACAAACCCACTAGGAAAGAAGGGAAAATTTATAGACTGAATTCCTTCTCCTAAGCCAGTTCCCTGTGAGTGTCCAGTTTAATGACCATTTAAATTATATCTGCAATTTTCTGAGCGGCTCACTTGCTTTTCAAGTTTGTAAACCAACACATCAAAAATTCCCAATCGATGGGATAGCGTTCTCCAGGGACCCATGAAAATATACCTTGCATTTTAAATGCAATAAAAAGTATGACAAAACATGCCTCTGTTCTTCATAACAGAGAAGTACCACATCTGGCCATAAAAAAACAACAAAAACAAGCATTATGCAGAGTTGTAAGGATGCCAGATACTTATTACCAAGGACTGTTTTACCCATTTAGCCCAATTTTCCAGATGTTTTATTACTTGGAGACAGGGGAATTGTTGAAACTGGTGATTGAAGCCCATTTATTTCAAGGGGCTTGTCTGCAAGCCATAGGAAGCATTTGAGGGACAAGTAACTTATGACAGGCCCCGAGGCCATTCCTGAAGAGGGCTGTCTTCTCACAGGGTCACCAGTGATCCTAACAAAGGACAAAATACCCAATTTCAGTAACACCCAGCTTCATTTACAAAAATTGCCTCTTAGGCAGCACTTAGTTTTCCTTTCACATGCAAATGTTGTGCTCCTGATTGGAGCAATTTCCATAACAGCAGGTCAAGTTGGCAGTGACACTGAAGATGGCCCGGGCTGGCTGTGACTGGCGGCCAGTTCTCATTGTGTACCTGAGACAAAACTCTCATTTGGACCAGTTGGAAGTCTAGACACGATCAGGTTCAGCGAGAGCAGGTGTCACCCTCCCACCCCGGCCACAAGTCCCCCGTTCTCTCTCTCTCTCTCTCACACACACACACACACACACACACACACACACACACACACACTCAGTCAGCCTGCAGAGCACTACCAGCCTGGGGCATTCGGGTCGCTGGCCCTGACTGCACAGTCACTGCAGCTAATTGGAAGGCACCTGCCCGTGGTCACATCTCCCCTCCTCTCAATCGAAGTAGGGGTTGGGAGGAGGGGGGGTGGAATTTTTAGCTTCCCTTCTCTGAGATCAGCCTCTCTGTCTTTGCTTCATAGGTAGGAAAAAACTCTCGGGGCATCATGGAGATGTTGCCCCTCAGGCTGAAAGGGCCACGTGCAAACTGACCTAAGCCACATGTGTCCAGACACCAGTGTCGTGTAAGCAATGTGTTGTCGTTGTCGTCATCGTTATTCTTCTAAGCGATGGTAGCTCAGACAGTGGGGTCTGTACGCCCCGGCCTGACAGCCTTGCTACCACGTGGTTCATTTCAATAAAAGGGCGTCTGAGACCAAATTCTTCTAAACGTGCCTGTGTTTATTAAGTAGCAGATATAAAAATGGTCAGACAGTTCGTTCTTGTGAGTTGGGGAGAGGTCACATCTCTTCACGCATTCCAGGTAGCGAGTTGCTGAGAGATTCACTCCAAGGAGGAACCCTATTTTCATGGCAGAATTAGCCACCTTTTAGCTCAGTCAGGAAACAGAGGTCTTGGGGACAAGGAAGAACACAGGTCAAGTGGATGTCTGAGCTCAAGTGCTACTCCAAAGCCTTGGGCTGGGCCTGTGGAACTCGAGTGCTTGTTTCGGTGAGGACAGCAAGGCCAGTAAGGTCTTTCTGGTCGGCCACAGATTTCAACTCTGCATTTCAGCAGTGGGAAACCATTCCGGTCAGTCCTCATGCTGGTTAACCACCCCTCTGTTGTTAGATTTCAAAAACAGTATTGAAACCCATGGCTTTGGAGTGTATCTCCTTGATGAGCGTACTTCAGACCCTCACAAATCATCTCTGAAGTGTGTAGTAGGGGTCTGTCTGCAAACACTAACTGCCCGCACACGCAACACGCCGTTTATTGATCACAGGCGATGTGACCCCCACTCCCCACAGGGGTGGACTGGGAAGGGCGAAGGCCCTCGCAGGACAGACAGCAGCGGGGAGCCCTGCTGCTCCACAGAGGGATGGCTCTTCGGCTCTTGCATATCCAGCAAGCCTGGCTCTTTGATATTTAGCTGTAAAATGCCTTGATGTTTGGAGGCCGGACCCAGTCCCAGCAGGGTTACCTGTGGCCACAGGGAACAGTGACCTGGAGGTGGTGTGTGTGGGGCGGGCTGGGGGAGGGACACCCAGTGCTGCAGCGAGGTGCCTCGTCCAGCGGCTGGCTGGGTTCTGTTTTTCTCTGCACCCTTTGATTTTGTCCTTTGATTTTGAATTCTGCTTTTTTTCTTCTCAGTCCTTATTCTGTTTGTTTTTTTTTAACTTCTTGTTCATCTTTATTGCAGACTGGAGAGGAGTGGAAGAGGGAGGGAGTAGCTCTTCTAGACCCAGGCCTAGAGCAGAAGCCACCTTCTTCTTTGCCAGGGAAGAGACCTTCAGAGAGGCAGCCTGCCCTGGTGGGGTGAGCCACCCGGCGTGGGATCCCAGCTCTCAGACTCCTTGCAGGGCCCTTCTGAGCCTCACTTTTCTCATCTGTAAAATAAGACCAACCCTGTGTACCTTGCAAGGTTGTCATAGTGGTTTTAGATTCTGTGCGTAGGGCACCTGGTATAGAGCAGGGCTTTTAAAGCGATAGCCGCCCTTAGCCCCCAGAAGCTTCCTGCTGTGAGTGAGCACCCACAGAGACACGCAGGGAGCTACAGTGTAATTCATTCAGCGTTCCCATTGTCTTTAGTCCTGTGTCATTTAACCTGCAGAGGATCATATCTCACTCCTTTTCATCTGTACACATGTTAGAGGGCAGCAAATGACGTTGAACTTTTGTCTGTGTTTGTTAACCAGCTGCATTTCCTTATTTGGACACATCCTCTGGCAATTTTTCTATAAAATGTTTATTGGCCTGTGAGCACTTTATATAATAAATATATTGTGCCATTACTAGCTGTATTTGCCACAATATGTTCTTTAAGTTTAAAGACTATATTTTAATTTGGGTTACTTTTTTGATGTGTGGAAGTTTAACAGATTTTTTTAAAACTACTGATTTTTTTTCTTTTGTGAACATCACCCAAATCTAAGCTGAGATTTAGTAAGTATTCACCCTCCATTTCTTCTGGCTTTTTTAAAACCCCAGAATACCCCATCAATAAATCTGTAATTCATTTTGGGAGGGCAGAGATAAATATCTAAATTGATTTTTCCTCCAGGGAGCTCATGGATTGCTCCTGCGCCATTTATTGACTATCCTTCTCTGCTGCTCTACCCTGGGGCACCTCCCCCAGCATATATTAAAGTCTCACATCTAATCTGCTAGGGTTTCTATCAGGGCCATCAATTCTACATCATCGACCCGTGTGCCTCCTCCTGGACGGACACCGCGCTGACTGGAGAAGGCTGATAAGCACAGTTGGGGGTGGAGGGGACCAAGGAGGCTGGCAGAGCAGAGAGGGAAGGACTTTCAGGACAGGCAGTGTGGCCTGATCATAAACAGGGCAAATGAGAAGTTCAGGTCCTCATAAGAAGATGAAAAGTAACTATCCGGGTGGGGAGCCTGTGGGAAATGAGTAGGGGACCTACAACTGTGGAAACGATTATTGCTGTCCTCATGGGGAGGGCAAGACACAGAAATGCTGATGACAAAATACTGACCAGCTGTAAGAAGGGATAGCAGTACCCCGAGAGCATAACCAACCAAGTGCTCAGGGGCCGGTAGAAATAACAAGTGTCCCTCATTCATCTGACCCAGATGGGACTTCACCTCTGCTGACCCCCTGCTGGACTGGCAATAACCCGAATGCCCATTAAATGGTAAATGGCTAACAAACTGTGGTAGGTCCCGACCACGGAGCACCAGTGAGCAATAAAAGGAATGAACTCTCGATACATGCTACAGCATGCAGGAATCTCAAAATAATTACGCTAAGTAAAGAAACAAGACCAAAGAAGAAAACAGATGATTTCATTTCTATAAAATTCTGGAAAGTGCAAACTAGCCTATGGTGACAGAAAGAAGATCAGCAGTTGTCTGGACAGGAGATCAGCAGGAGACAGGGAGGCCGGGGAGAAAGGGGCCGGAAGAAACATCTCGGATGATGGAAATGTCCATTGTCCTGCTTGTAGTGATGGTTCTACTGTTACATGCCTAAAACTTAACCAAACTATGCACTTCAAATATATGTAGTTTGTGGTATGTCAATCATATTCAACAAAGTTCTATTTTAAAAAATCGCCCTTGTCTTACACTTGATGGTTCTTATTTAATAGACCTGGCAGCACGCAGGCATTTGTCTATTAAATAAGGCCCCAGGGGAGCCCTGGCTGCGAACCAGACAATCGCGGTTCGATTCCCAGTCAGGGCACATGCCGGGGTTGCAGGCTGGTTCCCTGCAGGCCAGTTCCCAGCAGGGGACCCACGAAAGGCAACCATACATTGATGTTTCTCCTCCCTCTCTCCTTCCCTTCCCCTCTAAAGATAAATAAATGAAAAAAATATTCTTTATAAATAAATAAATAAATAAGGCCCCAGGGGGGCCTGCTGCGCAGTGAGGTTGAGAACGCCTGGACTGGTCATATCCAAGCTGCTTCTTGGTTCTCGGATTCTGTCTGCAGCTGGAGGATCCCTTGATGGATACTAGAAAAGCAGTTTCTCGCTCACGTGGAGTCTGGCACCTTGGTAAGACCAGGAGATGGCCACTGCTCTGCTGGCGGCTCTTCCTGCCTCTCTCGTCACACAGGGGCTCAGGGATGGTGAAGTTGGCGTGGGCTGTTCCCACAGAGGTCCCCGTCTGGTCTCCTCCCAGTGTACGTGACGCTTGGTCTCAGGGCGTACCCCCGCCCCAACCTGCTCTGGCCTAATGACATCACGAATCACCAAGAGGGTTACCACATCTCCCGTCATCTCCCGGCCTGTGGTCAACTGCAGGCTATTTATGCTACTGTCCCCCTGCTCAGGTGGCACAGCTCTCCAGAACAGCCCACAGCGCACTCACCTAATCACCTTATTTTCAGCAAAAGGGAGGAGTTTGTTAGCACCCTCTCCAAGGCCTTTGCTGAGCTTTCTGGTCCTTCCCACACGACACCACACCACACAGCTCTTCATGTCCACACTGCCCAGAACCCTTCCTTTGAGGGCCAATTGCCTGCAGGGCCCAGTGAGGCGTGAACCTCATTCCATGCCCCAGAGTCAACCTTAAGTTTTGTGGGTGATTCTTGTGGGGCCTCCTAACCTCTGAAGCAACAGGCCAGACTGAATGCCTCTGGCAGGCAAACAAACCAAGTGCCAATCTGTCACCCCCAGGAACTTTGCTGTCCCCGAGAAGTCCCCATTTCTCTCCAGACCTCTTCACTCGGGACCTGCAGGCCCCTCCCAGTAAACGCTGCTACCTGCAGCAGCGGTGCCCCCCCAGTCAACCCTGGCCTGTGCAGCTGGTGACATTTCACCTTCAAGATGTCCTCTCACACTCCTTGGTTCACTTATGTAACGTCAAATTAAGTCCCTTTCCCATTACATTTCTCAGTCCCCTTGCATTTCAGATTCTTCCATAATTATCTCACATTCCATGACCAATTGTGGAGGGTGGGGAGAAGACAATAGGGGGGGTAGGAGACAGGCAGTCATCAACGTGACCTTTGCCCCCAATCTAGCATTAGGATTTTAGAAGTCTTAGAACACAGGTGGCAAACCCGAGGCCAGCGGGCCACATCTGGCCCTCCACCTTGTTTTATCCAGCCTGCCACCTTGTTTCTACCCTGCGGCAGCGCCGAGTTCCTTGTCCCTAGTGAAGGAGTAGTTACATTTACACAATCCTAAAATTACACTCGGCCCTTTGGAGGCAACCACGAGGCGGATGTGGCCCCGGTGAAAATGAGTTTGACCCCCCTGTCTTAGAAGTTTAGCTTCTTGTGATCTTTACATTTTGCGGCATCACAGCAGCCTTTAATCACCAAAAAATTTCCAGATGGATTTGGAATTTTTTTAGCATCTTTGTACTTGGTCTGCAGTACCAGGTTAAATGAATAGCCAATTTATATAAATATTATTCATCAGCAGAAACAGGTGAAACAGGTGCGGGGGGAGAGTTGAAGGAGAGATGTGCCACCAGATGGCGCTGTTTAAAAGAAAAGGGAGTAAGAGAGTTGTTTCTCTGGCTAATCTTAGCAGAAGACAGAGACATGCTCGCCAAGTTACCAGAGCAGACTGATGTAACTGCAAACCCTTTTGACCTTCTGGGAAAGGACAGTTTAGCACGCCTATGCCAAATGGAGTTCACTCTCGGTTTTCATGATTGCAGTGACAAAATTCACAAAAATTTCAGGATTGTTTCTGGATATGTCCTGAGAGCAGAGAAATGTAGTCAGAGGGAGGAGCCACATCCAAATCAGGGGCTCCCTCCCTGCCACAGACTGCTCACAGTGTAGGAGTTGGGCTGTTTTGCTCACCTGTCTGCGGGACCCTAGGCTGTCCACTCATCTGAATTGATTGCAGCTCTGTCTCTGAGGATGCTAAATTCACTCGCTCACACTCCAGCCATTCCTACCTACTGTGTTGCCCCTAGTAACAGAGGCTGAAAGCTACATTTCCCAGAATCCCTTGCTGCCGGGATCACAGGGGTTTGTTTTTTTGTTTGTTTGTTTGTTCAATAGACGTGGTTACTTAACACTTGAATTCAGAAGTGAGTTAAGTACTGACAGAGACAGGGTATGAGATGTCCCTTTTGCTGGTGCGGATTGGAGCTGACCTGGTGCGACTCCAGAGTCAGCAGCTACAGCACAGTCTTCTCTGTTCAGCGTTCGGCTTCCTGGTCACGGAAGGGGCACTTGCTCCAGGAATTTCACCCAGGAGTCAAGTTCTTTGGCTGTTACCCTGCAGTTAATTCATTTCTGCCAAAAACAGCTGAAGTAGATTTTGTTCCCTATAACTAACAATCGAATGACGGATCAATTATCTATTTACACGCCTGAGCTATAAATAAGATAAATTTCCTAAACACTTGGTTCCCTCTCACAAATACTGTCTAAATAAGTGTGTTAAAGAAAAAATTATTCTGACACTTGTTAAAATGAATCGGTCTGGGACAGTTATCTGTCAGATGTCAGTAGTCTGGATGACAGATGCCAGGTGGCCCAGAGAATGAGGACCAGGGGGTCTGGTCATGGCTGGTGGTCTGGGTAATGCGTGTCAGGCGGATGTTAGGTGGTTTGGATACATGAGTCCTTCACGGGGTTAATCAGAGGGTTATCTGGAGATCTAGTGTTTTCCCAGATGTATATCCAAGCAATGACACAGAACTGGAAAGTTCAGAAAGTTTAAGTTCCCAGGCTAGTTAGAGCAAGAACAGAGTCTTTCCCCATGCCCCAACCTTCGTAATGTTGCCTAAAGTGACTCCATTTTATACGTCCCCTAATTCCACTCTTTCCTCACAGCCTTCCCTTAGCTATGCACAAAAGTCAACATCAGCTGGAGTAAAGCGTGCAACTCAGAAACAAAACTATACAAGGATTAGATAGAAAAGGAGAGTTTTTATTTTATTTGAATCCTAATCAAGATAAATCCTAAAGCCATAAAAGGAAGATTCACAAATTAGGTCTCAAAAGAAGTTAAAACCACTGTAAGACACACACCAGGTAAATAAAGATAAAAGAAAGCCGATGGCCTACGAGCAAATATTTGCAATATACAGGACAGGTTACTACCTACAATTTAAAAATCACCCAAACAAATCATTACAGAAAGAAAACAACCCGACAGATATAAAGAGGCTCTCACTAGAAGATATACAATGCTCATTTTATTTGACCTCAGAAGTAATTAAGTACAAATTACAACACCCTACCAAATTGAGAAAGATGAATTAATATTGAGATGGATTATGAAAAGAGGACACTCGTACAGGTTTACCCGCTTTGGAGGGAAATTTGGCGCTACCTATCAAAATTTTAACTGCACACCTCCTTTAAGTGTTTGTCGACTGTTACACAGCGACAGATAATAAACAGCAATTTTGATACCCGGAAGTGGGGTGCTGCTATACCAAACACGAGCAAAGTGGCTGTGACTTTGGCCTCAGGCAATAGACAGGCTGCAATGACTCTGAAGACAGGGTTAGTGAAAGCAGCAAGTACCTTGAGAGCTGCAGAAGCACAGCCTTGAGGAAGCTCAGTTAAAGGACAGTGAGGAAAACCTCACTGGAAACCAGAGGACACGAGATCCGTGTTGCGTCCCGGCAGAAATGTTAGCCACACAACGGCCAGCAGCAACGCAGAAAGGACAAGCCGTGCCCACCTAATAAATGAGTGGTCTAACTAGGATTTCCAGCTAGGACGTCAGGGTGCCTCCTAGCTTCATCTTTCTCCTCTATTAAAATGTGAAAGGAGCGAGATCAGCAAGAGGAAGGGCTGTTGAACATAAAGGAGCCATGACTTGTTTCTAAAAATGTCCAGACTCTCTAAGCAGCACATGACACTAAAATGAAGACTGGGCTTTCAGGCCAAGATCAAGCCCAGGAAAACATCGTCTAAACATGAAACCAAGGTTGTGAGTGTAAAATCCCATAAGACCTTCCCATAGGAAGATCTATTGCAGTGCCTCAGAGCATCTGTCAGTGAGACAGGTCACCTGAGAATTTGAAGGGTCTTCCTGACAGACCCTTGCACTTAAACTGAAGGGTTTCTAAGGGCGTTATCCCTTAACAGAAGCCCGAGATGCCTTGAAGAGACTGGTGAGTGTGGCGTTTGTCTAGTGGCATGAACCTCAGTGAGATGCACATGGAGTCGACAGTGTTTGTCGGAATTATATCAGCAGAAACACTGCCGGTTAGAACTGAAAGGGATAAGGAGAGTGCCGCATTAAAAAAGGTCTTTGCAGCCCCAAAATCCTACAAGAAGAAAGCAGACTGAGAAATCTACTCATCTGCACACACGTATCACTTTTCATGAAGAAAAGATGAATCAGAAGGCAGAACCAAAAGCCCGGAGAGCCACCGAGATTATTTTCAGGCCTTGTAACCCGATCAAGGAACTTCCAGCACTCGCCTGGCTACATCCTGCAGTTGCTACAGACCCTTCACCCCCTTTTGGAATAGAACCGACTGCAGTGGTTACCTTATGTCTGTCCCATGTCATATTTTACATGAGTGGGGGCAGAACACTTGTCTCTTTATTCACAGGTCTTCAAATTAGGAGAATTTTACTGAAGGATACTTAAGGATAGATCTAAGGACCCGCATGCATACCAAGAGCTAATTTAGATGCCAACGTTCCAGATCTCGAGCCAGTGTTCTAAAGATATGAGACTTTGGGGTTCTTGAGAGGAAGGGAATGTATTTTGCACATGGGAGTAATAAAAACAATTTGTGGTCAGAGAGTGGACTCTTCCCTTCAAAAGTTGAAGCCTAATTTTCCTTCCCTTGAATGTGGGCTATATTTAGTGACTTTTTAATGGATAAAAGGCAGAAGTGTCACTAACAAGATTAAGTGATATAGACATCCTGGCCTCTTCCTCTTTGTATGCGCTCTGTTTTCTCTTGCCCAAAGAAGCCAGCTGCCACGCTGTGAGTATCCACAAGTAGCTGTGTAGAGAGGCACATATGGCAAGTAACTGAGGGGTTCAGCCAACGGCCAGCAAAAAACTCAGGTGTCTTGCCAACAGGGAGAAAATTACCTTAGAATCAGATCCTCCAGCAGTAGCCAAGCTTTCAAAAAAAAATCCTTCAGGCGACTGACACTGTAGCCAAGCAAACTGGGGCTCAGCCATATGGCGCCCTGATACATAACCCAACATTAGTGTTGGAGGACACAGGTTTTTCCTTCCAGGGTTCCAATCTCAGGAGGCGAACAGCACTCCTGCTCAGAGCCCTCCTTTCCCACAAGACCCAGCATCTCCCCTGCTCCCCAAACGACTACAAGCCAAAACCATGCCCAGAAGTCCGCCATGTCCTTATCTGTCCTTAAGCCAGTCACACGAACAGATCTGCACCCTCTCTGGAAGGTGCCCTGTGGGTTTCAGAGTCTCCATCCTCTCGCAGCCGCTCTCTCCCTCAGCATCTGGGGTGTCCTCAGCCTCCGTGTAGGCTCAGGGAAACACGTGTCGTGTTGCACTGGGTCACAGTGGAGTCCAGTGAGGTACATGTCCCAAGAGAATGGCTTCTCCGTGCGTCCTTCAGAGAAGCAGAAGTCTGCAGCTCAGCGTTCCCAGCCACGGTTCGGCTCTAAGCATCTCCCACGGATCTGCGCTCGGTGAGGCAGGGCCATGTCGCCCATCAGGTCTCTCCTGACACCCTTTCCTCCTTCAGAGATTCTCCCTCCTCTCTTTCAGACCTCAGGGTGGAATCCCCTTCTCTTTCAGTCTGCCCTTATTGTAAATGCTCGGCGGCTCAGAACTTCCTATGTGACCTCACATCTGGCCCTTTGTATGATGTGCTCCTTTTGCCAGTTGCCCAGTATCCTTTATCTTCTTCTGGCCGCCATCTTGAGTCAGGGCAAGAGCTCTCTGTGACACAGGGACATCTGCTTCCCCTGGCTCTGTCACGAGTCACTAGACACTCTTAAAGTCACACGCACCGTTCGTTGCCCAGTGCGGCAGCACAGCTATTAACTTGCCATTTTTATGAAGGTATCTTAACAACGTATCATCCACTCCTCCCTTCCCCCCAATTGGTTTGTGGGGAATATGCTCGGCTATTTTGCTGGACGTCCACACTGTACCCCATTACACAACCTCTTGACTGAGTCAGAACTACCCAGCTAAGACTCCTGAATCCCCGATCCACAGAAACTGTGATATTGATTATTTTATAATTTATTATTTGTTGCTGGTTTAAGCTCCTAAGTTTTGGAGTAATCTTTTCCACAGCAGTAGGTAACTAACACACGAGGTGAAGTCGTCATTTAACACGGTAATTTCAACAATAGGAACTGGAGATTGAATCTTGGAAACGCTGTGCTGTGTTAGCCTTCAATAAATAGCAAAAAAACTGGCAGTAAAGGATTCTGCAGTTAAAATCTGTATTAATTCCACGAAGAGGGAAGAATAGTGTGACACCGAGGCTTGCTTTTATAGAACTCGAAGCGTGCCCCATAAAGTTTCTCCGAAGTCTTTTCTTGCAGCTTCTCATCAACATTTTCAGAATAATAACTGCAGTCACCTGTGGTTTTGGCCTAACACCCCTTTCTCTTTCTTGGGAAGCAGAATGCCTCTTCTTTGGGGAAAGCTGGGATCTCTAGTTCACAGTGGTCATCTGACTTCTCTAGCTCCATCCTAGGGGTGGGTGTGAAATCCAGCCTTTGAGTCGGCTCCCTTCCCTAGGACCCACAGGGAGGAGTGAGGGGCAGCTTTCTCCAGGGGCTGTCCTTGATACCCAGGGTGTCCTAACGAAGAAAGGGTCTGAGAATGAAGCCAGTACAAAACCAAGACCAAAGCCAAAACCAATCAACTAAACAAACAAAAAACCCTGAGCTGAAAGGTAGAGATATATATGGAGAGGAAAGGAAAGGGAAGGAGGGAGAGGAAAGGGGGAAGAAAAGAGGGAGAGAGAACTTTGTAATTCCTGCTGCATTTGATTCAATGACATTGTTCCTGCTTGCTTGTAAATCTGCTACTTATCTCTAAATGTTATATATAGAAAGGCCTATCACAAATAAATACTTAAGTTGCTCTTGGGAATTCATTTTTCCTGGAGTTGAGATGGGAGTGCCCAGGCTCAGATACATAGGGCTGAGTCACTCTGTGAAACTACCGAATTTTGAACTATTTAGCCATCTTATTCTAACTGTGCTTTATTAAATTGCCTTTAAACCACACTTATCATTATAATTGCCTAATTAATGAGTTGAATAAAATCGTTGACAGGTTTTCATTCTATTTTGTAATAGCGTCATGTTCTTAACTGTTTTTGAAAATTATACTGACAGTATTAATCCCTCATTACAAATATGTTCCCTTTTTTATCATCTGCCTATTTATTTGATCCACGGTGTCACTTCCAAGTTCTAAAAAGTCCTGTACCCGTGGCCCCCACCCCCTGCCTACCCCCAAGATATTGCTCACGGAATTTCTTCTGCGTAATTTTACAACCTCCCACCTGTTCAAAACTCTGCCCTGGGAAGTTCTATTAATTAGAGCTGAATCCCCCCATATGGCAAAGCTTAGATTTATGGACAAATAAACGAAATCACCATCTCAGTGATCTGGTGTTTGTGGGGGCAGGGGTAAACGGGCTATTCCTGGCTTGAGTTCTGCAGTTTCCCTGAGGCAGTGCAAACAGGGGCTAGGACCTGAACACTAGGCGGGGTTTGGGCTGGGTGGAAAGGCGGTGGAGGTGGCGGCGGGGCCGGCAGTCTCCTGGGTCCCACCCCCCTGTAGGCGGAGTCGGGTCCTCCTCCGGGGCTGAGCCGGGGAGTCAAATACAGCGGGGCAGACCCGGGTGGGCCCAGGTTGGGAGCACCTTAGGGGCCATGGAGCTGCACGGGCTGCTGGCAGCGCTGGCTTTGCTAGCGCTGCAGTCCGAGCAGGTCCCCAACACCTTTGCTGCGCAGGGTCCGGCTCTGTGGCCCATGCCGCTCTCGGTGCAGATGACCTCGCGCCTGCTGTACCTCTCCCCGGAGAACTTCCATATCGCCCACCATCCCTCTTCCAAGGCCGGCCCTTCCTGCGCCCTCCTTCAGGAAGCGTTCAGGCGGTGAGTGGTCCTGCCCAGCGGCCGAGCTGGGAGGAGCCCTGGGGCCCCCAAGACTCCCGGGCGCACCACCCAGGGACGCTGTGCAGGAAAAGATTCGAGGGGGAGGAGGGCGCCTCTTAGCACCTGCACAGCCACCAGCCACGCCAGTGCATTATCCCCTTTTGACAGACGAGGAGGCAGTCTCAGAGCCGGTTAGTGACTTGACTCAAGTCAAAGATCTAGAAGATGGCAGAGCCGGCTGGAAATACCGAACGACACCCAAGCACTTCCCCTTCCCTCCTGCATCCTCAGGGACATCCTGGGCGCCCAGGAACCCTGGTTTGCGTCTGGGACGTTCAGTGGTAGTAGGTTGTTCAGAATCCTTGGCCACGTTCGTCTAGAAAGGGAGTCTAGGGTGGATGGAAGTGGGGGAGGGAGGGAAGAGGCAGCTTATTTGGAGTCACGAGGAAGAGTGCTTAATGCTTGGGGACCAGGGATTCCCCAAAGTTGGCTGTCATTTGTAGGCCGTCTCACCAGCCACCCCCAAGTCTGGTAACAATTTAGATGGCAGAAAGCCCGTAGGTTGGAGCACACTACCTAAAACTCCCCTTCCCTTCCAAAATCTCTGTTCCATATGCAATGTTCTGTGCAACGCAATATCTGATTTTTTGTCTTCCCACGCCAGTGATATGCTCGCTCTCTGAACTTCTCCTTAGTAGTTCAGCAGCCCACAGGCAGGGTGAATAATTGTAAAAAGGGGAAGCAGCCCACAGCCGAGCTTTGCTAGCCACACGCCAAGCAGATCGCACTTGGGGAGATAGTTCAGCAGGCCACACGCTGTTCGCTGTTCCCTCAGAGTGAGACGTGTGTAGGTGGACCAGTCCTGAAGGTGAGTTAGTGCCCTGGAGGATTGTAATTGGTCCTGTTTGTACTGCAACCCCCACCCACCAGTTCTATTTCTGTTCCCAGTGGGCATTACAGCTTCATCGTACCTGCAGGACACCAAACAGCTGGTGGAAAATGCAAAACTAGCTTAATACCCACTGGCCCCAGACAGGTCTGGGGCTAAGGCTCTGGCTGAAGAAGCCCAGCCCCAAGATGTGGACAGCAGAGATGGCTCATTCTCCTCTTCAGTTTTGTACAACTAAGTGGATACTGTTACCTTCATTTTAGACACATACCCTAATGAGCCTCTGGTATTGAACCTAGTAATAGGTCATAATGGCTAGAGTCCCAGTGAAGAAGTAAAAACAAGGTGGTTGGTTGCCTTGGGATATTGAGAAGGAAAAAGTACCTGAAAGTCGTCTAAAGCAGCAGTCCCCAACCTTTTGGACATCAGGGACCCGTCTTGTGAAAACCAAATTTTCTACACACCCAGGGTGAGGTGGTTTGGGGATGACTGAGTGCATAGATTCTCCTATGGGAATCCAGTGCCACTGCTGATCTGACAGGAGGCAGAGCTCAGGCAGTAATGGAAGTGACGTGGAGCAGCTGTAAGTACAGATGAAGCTTTGCTAACTAACCCGCTGCTCACCTCCTGTGTGTGGTCTGGCTCCTAAAAGGCCAGGGGTGGGTAACTGGGGGTTGGGGACCCCTGATCTAAAGGGAGATCACAGCTGGGCAGTCTTTTAAAAACACACACTTGCCCTGGCTGGGTGGCTAGGAGCCTGGCTGGGTGGCTAAGTTGGTAGGAGCATCACCCCACACACCACAAGGTTTCTGGTTGAATCCCTGGTCAGGGCACACGCCTGAGTTGTGGGTTCTGTCCTTGGCCGGTCACATGAAGCAGATCAATGTTTCACTCTCCCCCCACCACACCATAAAAGCTGTATCCTGGAGTGAGGATTAAAAACAAAACCACTTATCCTTTGCTTATATTTGCTTTGGGACTTAGTTTTTCGGATTGGGTTTTCCCTCTGTGCCATACCACTAGTAAAACAAGAACTTGGTCATAAGCTGAAGTGCTATGAGTACGGCAAGAAAGCATGGACGGCAGGTTAGTGGTTAGACAGCAGGACCTGAATCAGCTGTGAGACAGTTTAAAAACAAGGCTTGGCATTCCAAGGCAGCGCAGGTAATCTGGAGTTTGCTGAACTAATTTGTGCCCTGAGTGTGAAGCAGCCATTAATTATAGGCTGCACTGTTAGGAAGCAGGTTGTAAAACAGCCCTTGTGGCTAAGACTTGAAAGCCTTCAGGGGAGCACTCTAGGAAGTCAGGAGGGGCAGAGTCTGTTTCAAAGTAAAAGCATGTGGGGGTTGGAAAGATTGAGAGATGAGGGAGCGATTTAGAGGTGACAAAGCTGGTCCAAAGCTTCAGGAGTATGGGAGCACACACAGCTTGGGGCTTGGGACGCAGATCGTTCAGAATCCCGTGCGTGGCTCCTGTCTCCGAGGAGCCCAGCTTCTGTCACAAGCTCTGCTTTGCAACAGTGTGCATTTTGCAGGCAGAGAGGTGTTTGGTACAAGGCTGCTCCCTCGGCTTCTAGAACAAGGTCTGTCCCACGCTAATCATTTGTTTAATGAACAAGTAGCTTCACTCTCTCAGTTCCTGAAATTAACCCAAGTACAGACACACCTCAGAGATACTGCGGGTTTAGTTCCAGCCACAGAAATAAAGCAAGCCTTGCAATACAGTGAGTTGTAATCCTCATGCTGGTGGAAGGTCTTGCATTCAATTTGTAAAAAACACGGCATCCATGAAGCACAGTGAAACGGGGTATGCCTGTACCTTGGACATGACTGCCTCAGAACCCTCTGGGTTTGCTTTAGGATTTTAATGACCCTGGGCCAAGATTTTCCTTACTTGGGACAAGCCAGGACCTAATGTGGTAAAAGACACCTACGATTAACCATCTTAATCGTTTTTAAGTGTAATCTAGTTCAGTGATCCTGGTTTCCTTTTGAGTCTGTGGAGGTTTTTGTGTGAAAAGGGCCCTCGGCACCTTCCTCCAGCCACCCCCACTGGTGAACTCCCCTTCACTTCCAAACTCACTGGAATGTGCCTCTGTCTCCTTACTCATGTGGAAAAACACAAGACGTTCTTACACATAGGTAGCGCACACAGCCTCTGGCTAATCAACATCTATACAATATTATTTAAACGACTGCTTTCAAGGCCCTAGTGAGAAATCTGCGGTCTGGCAACATTACATGGAGGTATATGTATTAGCTAGGATGCTTTTGTTGGAAGAATACAGGAATCGTGGCTGAATCTGCCTTAACAATAAGCAAATCTATTATCTCTACATAACAGGAAGTCCCAAAGCAGGGAGGATTTCAGGACTAGTTGACTAAGTGGCACAATGGGATGAGTAAGAAATTGGTATTCCTTCCATCTCTGCTCAGCCCTCTTTGGTGTGGGTGCAGCTGGTCCAGGTGTCACAGCACAGAAAGTTTTCTCCTTGTGGTTGGTTCACTTACGAAACTTCCTCCTACATTCCCACCCCCACCCCATCACTGGTCAGAATGGGCTTGTACACTCAGGAGTGATCGGGGTTACCTTCATTGGTTAGACTGGTGGTTCTTATCGGGGACTTCATGTGAGTCACTTGGGAGCGTGGGGGTAACTTTGAAAACTCCCATGCCTGGATCCTACTGTCCAAGATTCTGGTTCCGAAGGTCCAGACATCAGTACTTTAAAAAAGCTCCCTAGGCGATTCTAACGTGCAGTTTGGGGTGAGACTGCATCTTAGTCCAACTGGGGTGCAGTTGGACTAATAATTTGGGGAAGCATGGATTTGAGGGGTCAACTACAATGTCTGCCACCACATACATATCTGAAACTTGGCTGCAGTGGTTTAAAATTTGTTTAAATTCATTTCTCACACAGATATTATGACTGTATTTTTGGTTCCCACGAGCGGCATCATCGCCCCGCCAAATCTCTTGTTAAAACGGACTTACAGCAGCTTCTCGTCTCAGTGGTCCTCGACTCAGAGTGCGACACGTTCCCCAACATCTCTTCAGATGAGTCCTGTGAGTACCTATGTGATGCGAACGTATCATATCAAAAGCTGTTGCAGACTTAAGTGCCAAAAGCAGTCTCCGTGCCGTGAACTGTTGTAAGTTTTCGGCTAGTGAGTTTTTAGTTCCTGTTTTTTAAATTACCATTAAATTCTGATGGTAAAGGCACAGTAAGTGGAGAGGGGGGAAATAAATCACTCATTATTCTAGCACTTGGTTAACCCTGGTTTGCCTCGGCCCGCGAGGCAGTCAACGGGGTCCGCCGATATACCTGTAACAGATGAAGGGGGATGGGACAGGAGGCGCGAAGAATGGCAGCAAGACAAAGGATTCTGATCAAGCTGCAAATTTTATTTCAAAATGGAGGGAGTTATATAGAGGAGGGCAGTGGAGGAAGTGCAGTGGATAGGTGGCTTCAAGGCGTGCTCTAGCCTGTGATTGGCCGGGGGGTGCATGGCGGGCGCGTGATCAAGGCACTGATTGGTGTGCCACCCGCATGTCCAGGAGGGGAGGTTCTATGGCTCCTAACCGCAGCATCCTGTTATTCAGGCGCAACCTTCAGGTCGGATTGTATCAGCCTGTTTCAGGCTTATCCCAGCCCCCAACATCTCCTCCCTTATTTTTATTTTTAAGGTGAGGAGTGGACATTAACCGGCTAGGGGAGGCAGAGGTCTGGCTCCTCCGGAGCTCGTCTTGAGCTCTGAAGCACCCTTTTCGGAGGAGAGGGTTGGGGCGCTGACCTCTATGCAAGCCGACTTGCCTCTCAGGAGACATGGCAGGGCCACCTTCGGGGTAGCTTCTCCTTGCGATGCTTTGCTCTGCACCTAGCGGTATCCATTACAATTCATATGTAAAGTATAATGCCAAGAGTTATACTGTTCCCATAGGAGGTGGGGGTGTAAAAGGGAGTTTATGCGCGAGGACATTCTCGGAGAAAACGCTGCGAGTCAGTGCCAGGTTCATTCATTTCTAGCTGGTGATAATGTATCTGGATAGGTTTGCCAAGAAGGGAGTTAAGTTGGTCTCGGATGAGGTTTGTGGTGCGCCTGAGAACCCAGGGAGCAAAGGTCAGGAAAAGAATGATAGCTATTAAAGGCCGGAGGAGAGGGAGAAGAAAGGGGAGCAGTCCGTTGAAGGCTGTAAGGAAAGGGCTCTCAGTCAGAGCTTTTCGCTGTTTTTCCAGGTCTTCTTGAAGGGTCTTGATCTTGTCCCGTACAATGCCTGACTTGTTGGCATAAAAGCAGCATCGTTCCTGTAAAGCTAAACAGATACCTCCCTGCTCTGCTGTGAGTAAGTCTAGACCTCGTCTATTCTGTAGGACTACTTCTGCTAGGGAATCTAATTGGTCTTGAATGTCAGTAATAGTATTTGATAAGGCTTGGACATCATCGACAAGTTGTTTGGAAAGTTTTGTATAGGAGTGAATTGCGACTCCTAATCCTGCAGTTCCGGTAGCTACCGCTCCAGAGACTCCTAGACCAACAAGCAGGGGAATAACAGCTAAGGCTCTTTTGTGTCGTCCTGCAAAGTGGTCAAAAGCAGGGACGGGAACAGGCTCATCTCCTGGGATGATGTCTATGTCAGGTAATAAGGCAGCTAGGGCACATAGCCCTGTCCAATTGGCGGGCAAGGCGGTAAAGGCTAGATTATTACCACACACAAATGCTCGCCCTGGGCCAGGACAGAGGATGTGCTGTAATTAAGCGTGTGGCTACAATTGGTAAAGCTGGCGAAACCAACAGAAATATCTAAAGAATTATTTTGTGAACCTTTATAGATACAAGGGGAGGAGTAAAAGAGCATAGGCTGAACTCTAAAGGGTATGCTGAGGGTTTCCTGAAGGAAAGTCTTTGGAAGCGGAGTGAATGCGGTGGTGGCCGCCAAGGGCAAGGTACTGGGTGCCTTGCACGCCGCGGGCGAAATGGCGGACGCGCCATGCGCTGAAGGCAAAATGGCGGCGGCGGGTGCGTGAGAGGTACGATAAGGAGGCGGTTTGAATGGCGGAAGGACTGCGCCACGAGTGGTGGCCAGTCAGGATTATTGTAGCGAGCGGCCTCGTCCTCTAATTCTGCCTGTTCAGAGGGGTCTAACTGGTCACCGGGGTCCCGGGAATCGGGGGGTGGAGCAGAGGAATAGAACTCCTGAAGGGGAGGGTACAGAGAAGGGACTTGAGGGTCTGTATCTATTTGGATGGAAACAGAAGGACAGTTTGAAGGCGCTCGTGAGGGGGGTCGCGAAAGCGAGTCAGCACGAACGTCGGGAAGGCCGTGGACTGAGGGGGCTTTGCAGGGGGCCGGGGAGTGACTGCGGAGAATTTCTTGCCCTTCTTTGCGAAGGCGCTGTATGTCAGGGGAATTATTGTGGTTTTTAAGGATGTCTGTTATGAGGTTATAATAGTTAAAGGCAGTTATAGGGATAGTCTCGGGGCCAAAAACCTTATAATAGTCACTTAGACAGTCGCCTACACGGCGCCAGACGCGGGAGTCAATGCTACCCTCCTGAGGAAACCATGGGCAGATTTTAAAAACGAAAGTGAAAAAGGAATTCAAATCTTTTTTACGAACTCTTATCTTGCGCACCTTGGGAGACTCTTTTAATTGAGCAACGAACAAATCATGTTGTGAGCATGCCTGTCCCATGGCTGGGTCTTACCGTTGAAATGCCGCTGTCGGGGAACGGGGGTCGTCAGGGAATACCGGTGCGCGGCCGAGTAGTCGCGTGAGCCAGGCGAAAACGCTGCGATCGAAGGGGACAGCGGTCCGCACAGGCGAACAGCGGGGCCGCACGTTGGGCGCCAGTTGCCTCGGCCTGCGAGGCAGTCAACGGGGTCCGCCAATATACCTGTAACGGATGAAGGGGGATGGGACAGGAGGCGTGAAGAATGGCAGCAAGACAAAGGATTCTGATCAAGCTGCAAATTTTATTTCAAAATGGAGGGAGTTATATAGAGGAGGGCAGTGGAGGAAGTGCAGTGGATAGGTGGCTTCAAGGCGTGCTCTAGCCTGTGATTGGCCGGGGGGTGCATGGCGGGCGCGTGATCAAGGCACTGATTGGTGTGCCACCCGCATGTCCAGGAGGGGAGGTTCTATGGCTCCTAACCGCAGCATCCTGTTATTCAGGCGCAACCTTCAGGTCGGATTGTATCAGCCTGTTTCAGGCTTATCCCAGCCCCCAACACTGGTTATTTCAGATTTTTAAAAAGAGCAATATGTTTAAATATTTTACATATATATAAATATAAGCATGATAACATGAAAATGGGGCTAATTCTGTATGCATGGTTTTGTATTTTGTGTTTTTAAAATAATAATGTTGCACATTATGAACATGTATCTCACTAAATATTTTTGCCTGGATATGCCATAACTAACTTGGCTAATCTCTTATTTTTGAACATCTAGGTAATTTCTTAACTTTTATTTTGATGACATATCTGTGCTTACATGCATGATCTCTACTTATACTCTAATCTGACAAAGATATTGCAGAACTCGAGGTGGGGCAGCTATTTCACTTGCTCAGTAATATAATCGAGATTTAGCTACATGATTTTTTTGTTGCCTCAAACATTTTCTAAGGCTCTTCCCTAATGCTCTGGGAGGAATAAAGAATTGGGCAGGCCTTTTCCATGGGGTGTACTGACTGGGAACGACGGTGAGCTGAACCAGGGGATCAGAGAGGAGCACCATGAGGACATGGGCGATACGGAGGAGCACAGAGAGCTGACTGGTGAGCCGCAGGGACAACAGGGAGGACGATGTGCACGAGAACAGAGTGGGGCCTTTGTCCTTCGACAGCCCACAGACAGGGAAGGACACTTCCTTATCCTCTTGGCATAGATGAGATTTCTCAATAGTACATCTCTTTGAAAAAATAACTTCATTTTCCTTCAGCGCCATGCCTGGAAGAGAAGCAGGATCCTTTGCCGACACTGGCCATGTGACTTCATGGCAGTCGGCACTCACACACTGTATGGGTAGGTCTTGCGACCTGAATGAAGATAAAGTGGCCATTACGTGGTCAAGGAATCTTTGCTGACCGTTGGCAATGCAATGACATACTATACATTCCAGAAAAGAGAGAGTTATAGTTTATCTTTGACTCAGCTTTGCTAACGCTTTTTATTCTGAAAGGAAGTTTCTTAAGACAAGTTGATTGTGAAATTTCCACATGGAAGGATAAACTAGCTTTAAGTTTCAAACAAACTGATGATGATGATGACGATAAAAGTAACACGAACAAATGGAAATAACAAAATAGCAACTGTTGTTCCAGAGTGTGAGGAAATGTCAAGGGGAGCAACAAATGCTACAACATTATCTTCTTTTTTTAAAAAAAGATTTTATTTATATATCTTTAGAGGGGAAGGGAAGGAGAGAGGGAGAGAAATATCAATATATGGCTGCCTCTTGTGTGTCCCCTGCTGGGAACTTGCCCGCAACCCAGGCATGTGCCCTGACTGGGAATCGATCCCTTGGTTTGCAGGCCCACGCTCAATTGACTGAGCTACACCAGCATTTATCTTCTAAATAAGAATTGTAAAAATTGCATGCCCTCAAAACCAAAAGCGCACTAGTTTCTACTGTAGAGAAATAATGGCATATATCAAGGATGTTCAATGAAATACATGTATTTATACATCCACAGGGACATGATGTAAAACAACAACGGTATTTTCCTGCTACACACATGTGCGTATGAAAGTGCCTAGGAAAGGCCTGATAAACGTTTGAAGGACAGGAAAGGGAGCTGAGTGGCCATCTCAAAGGAGATCCGTAATATTTCATAGTTCTTAAAGGAGAATATATTGATGTTACTTGTATGTACACCCTTTAAAACAAAGTATGGTGCAAAAGGCGGGAAAGCGATAGCTGAAGTCAGAGATGCCACTCCCATTTCAGGTCAGGGAGGTAATCACTGTTAACACTAATAATTTGGTTTTGAAATAAAAGAGGAAATTCTCTAGCCTGTGTGTTTATTTATTTAGAGAACAAAATCTCCTTCCAACTGCTTTATATTTGTGGTTTTTTCATTGAGTTGAGTCAAAGTCCTTTTTAATATCAGCCAATCCTCAGTTCACTGGAAAATAATTGGCATCAAGCACATGCAACACGTTAATGTTTTTAGATGACTGTGCCGTTTCTGGGAGGTCTCAAAACTGTAACATGGCAAAAACATGATTCTCAGCAGTGACTGAGGGCCTGTGGGTGCCAGGCAGCACAGATGTGACTCTGACAGAGAGGTGCCGTGTTCGCAGTGCAGTCGTCAGAGCAGTGCTGCTCTCAGCCGGGCTCCCCGCTCACTCATCCCCGATCTTCCGATGGAAAGGCTGCCTTGTCAGGAGTCTGCCAGACGAAGGGGTCACATGACTGTTGGCTGTTGATAGAACTCTTTCCCAACCTGCAGCCAACAATCCCGTGATTTTCTGGGTGGTGGTGGAGGTGGAAGGTACAGCCCAGATACAGGATTAAATCATTAACCTGCAGCCCTTGAGTGTCCTTACTGTGGCCCAGGCTGCATCAGTGGCCCTTGCGTTTTCAGTCTCTCTGTGCTGAATGGTGCTTTTTACTTGGTCTGTGGTTGACTCCACCCCAAGTGTAAGACTAAAGATGACTATTGGGGACCACCTTAGGCAGAGTATGATTCAAGGACTGAAATATTTAGCACCCCCTTTGCCTGGTAGCAGCCAACCGGAGCCCCTAGATGAGTGCGAACTTTTTACTGAGTGGGACAAAGTTGAATTAAGCTAAAGTGAGTTAAGAAGTGAGTCTACAGGAAGATCCAGGGTGATATTTGGGAAAGGCAGGTGTAGAGAAAGTGGGAAGCACAGAAGGAGGGAAGAGCAGAGGTAAGTCCCCGGCCACAGGGACGGGAAGATTTGAGTGACCCCAGCGGCTTCACGAAGGAAACCTCAGCTTCACTATGACCGTACTGTATTGAGGGGCAGTTGGAGACAGTAACTGTCCTGGGGTGGGGAAGGCATCACGGAGATAAAGCCCAGGTTCCTGACTTGAACGACTCAGCTGGCTAGAGGGTGGTGCTGTGACTCAGACGTACAGCAGAGGAGACGGGCAGGTGAAGTGTGTGAAGCAGGCAAGGGGGGGAAGAGTTCAGTTTTGGGCGCGTGGAGTAAAAGGAATCTGTGGGACAGCTAAGCGATGTGCGGCAGGCAGCGGGGAAAACAGGTCTGGAGCTCAGAAAAGAACAGTCCAGCAATACCTATGGCGTGTTTGGGAACTTACCATGTGTCAGTGAGGGATTAACACATTTTTCTCCCCATATAGATACTTTACTTGTGAAGGGACCAATGGCTTTCCTCAAGGCCAACAGAGTCTGGGGAGCATTACGAGGTAAGATTATGTAGTTTATTGTTATTTTTTGGTAAAGAAATATTTTCAGTTGCTGCTTTGGGAAATCCAGCACAGCAAAGCTTTGCTTCCTTAAACACTTCACAGAATGGTATATTGGGCATTTCCAAAATGATTTCCATTTGACCTTTTAGAAATGCGTGAGGGCTATTACATTCAGCGCTATAATTAACTGATGCTCTTGGAACTGCAACGCTCCAGTTACAAATGGCCCCAGCCACCCTGATTAAGGGGGTTTTGTTTCTCTGGCACTTCTTGCTGCCTTCAATACCAAGCATCACCACCCCCCCATTTTCTTTTTCTTTCTTTTCTTTTTTCTTTTCTTTTCTTTCCCTCCCATCCTACCTCCCTCCCTTCCTTCTCTTTTTCTATTTCTTATTTCTTTATTTATTTATGGTTGTTTATTAAAATAAAAAGTTCTTCCAACTTATTACTGAGCCATCCTACCAGTGCAGTAGCAAACAAGAGAAAAACCGTTTCCCCAAAAAACACCATGTCCAGCTGTCCATGTAGCGGCAATGTTTTCAGCTTGACATGGAAAGACACTGATGACCCTGACTCAGCACAAACACATGGGCCACTTCGTGTGAGGTGCCAGAGAGGCTCTGCTCGGTCATTCTCTGACGTCACCCTTGGGGTCGTACTGGGTCTTACTACCAGTTTCCATCGGAATGCACTGAGGAACAGGACAGTTCTGCCTCTCTCTGGGTGGGAAAACTCGGTAAGGAAGAGTGAACCGTCACACCGTGACAGAGAAGGGAGAGGCGCTGTCCCCTGTTTCAGATTCCTGTGGATTCAGAAACGTGACCGAGGTTAAAGGAACAGTGTGAAAGGATAAAGGGTGGTTGGAACACTCTGTAAGCAGTGGGCGGGAAGAAGCCTTAATTGCTTTTCCTGTGAATTTTACAGTCTGAACTTCAAAGTTTAGGCTTTGGGTCATTTACTTTTGCCGCACAAAAGCTTCTTGTACCTCTTTTTAGTAAGACATTGTTGTACTGACTTCCAAATGGTAGGGTTTTAAAAAAGGATAATTTTCTTTAATGTGAGCTAACCAACCAAAATTATGGCACTGCAGTTAAAAAAGAGGGCGGCTTTGGGCTTGACGCAGGTTGAGCAGTCTCTCAAATACAGTCCTCATCACGTTTTATGGTCATAATAAAAATGGCATGATTATAATCCTGTTTCAAAGTAGAACGTGAAAATATCAACAGATGTTTACTACAAACCTAACTGCAGTCGTGACCATCTAGATCATTGATATATAGTCTGACTGGCCTGTTTCGTGTGGGGTCTGCTAAAGAAGAGGGAGCTTTACTGATGTTTGTGCTGATCCACAACAAAGGAAAGGGCTTTCGAGAACGTTCAGTGACCAGATTCTAGCCCACGTCCTGCTCTTCTGTTTGCCATTAGGCATTCAAAGTAACAGCTTTAAATGGCACTTGAGTGAATTGCTACTTAACCAGAAAATTCCAAAGTTTGGCTTCCCTGTATGAGCCTATATTTAGGAAGGAAGCGATAGCACAAATGACTGAGTTTCTTTTTCTTCTCATTTCCTAATTTTTTGAAGGTATAATTTGACATGTAACATTATATTTTAGGTATAAAACATAATGATTCGATATTTGTATATTTTGTGAAATGATCACAGTAAGTCCAGTTAACAGACACCACCTTATATAGTTACAAAAATTTTATTTGTTATGAAACTTTTAAGATCTACTCTCTCAGCAACTTTCAAATATGCAACACAGTATTATACATTATATCCCAAGGAACTTGATTTATTTTATAACTGGCAGATTGTACCTTGGACCCTTTTACCCATTTCACCCCCCTCCCCGCCTCTGGCCACCACCAGTCCGTTCTTTGTATCTGTGAGCTCGGTGCTCGGTTTTGGTTAAGATTCCACATCTAAGTGAGACACGGTCATTCATCCGTCCGACTTATTTCACTTCGCACAGTGCCCTAAAGGTCTATCCAAGTTGCAGATGGCAAAATTTTCCTTATTTTATGGCTGAATAGTATTCCTGTGTGTCCCATTTATCCATTTATCCATGGATGGAGGTGTTTCTATGTCTTGGCAGTTATAAATAATGCTGCTGTGAACATGGTGGTGGGGAGGACATGTCTTTTTGAATTAGTGTTTTCATTTTCTTCAGATAAATACCTGATATAGAACTGCCGGATCATATGGTAGCACTGTTTTTAATTTTTTGAGAAACATCCATCCAGTTTTCCATAGTGGCTGCACCAATTTATATTCCTACCAAGAATGCACAAGGGTTCCCTTTACTCTACATCCTTGCTAACACTTGTTTTTTTCTTTTTGGCAATAGCCATTCTAACAGTTATGAGGTGATATTTCACTATGGGGTTGGTTTATATTTCCCTAGTGATTAATGCTGAGTACCTTTTAATGCACCCGTTGTCTGTCTGTATGTCTTTTTTTAAAAAAAAATGTCTGTTCAGATCATCTGCCTGTTTTTTAATCAGACTTCTTTTTTGGCCATTGAGTTGTGTTCGTAACATACTTTGCAAATTAACCCCTTATCAGATATATGATTTGCAAATATTTTCTTCCATTTGGTAAGTTGCCTTTTCATTTTGTTGATGGTTTTATGTGGGAATGGAGAAAATTTCTTCTACTCCTAGTTTCTTTCAGCTGGTGTAAAATGAAATCAACATGAGACAGATTAACAAGAGAAAATAACCAAACTTAATCACATATGTATTCACAGGAAGCCAACACACATGAGAGTCAGAGCCCATGTGCATGAGAGGTTCGGAGATAGGTAAAAGGAGGTACATGTGACATTCTGAGCTAAAGTGTCTTGGGGCTTCAGAGGGGAGGAAGGTCATTGCAGAGTGATAAGAATAGCTGTTCACTAATTATGTTTCCCTGCCATACAGATAGGTCAAGAAAGGTTAGTTTTGGTAAAAAATTCTTATGGGCAAAGCCCCTAATCTAAATTCTTTAAGGAAAGGCAAAAATTTCTCATGGGCCTGCAGGGTCTTGATTATCTTCAGCTCAGAGTAATTCATGTGCCACAGTGGCACATTTTGGAGAGGTCTGCTTTGAAGTTTTATAAATTTGATTTAGTTCCATTTGTTTATTTTTGCTTTCATTGCCTTTGCTTTTAGTTTCAATCCAAAAAGATCATGGCCAAGGCCCATGGCAAGGAGCGTACCTTCCTATGTTTTTTCTGGGATTTTTATCGTTGCAGGTCTTTCATTCAGGGCTTTAATCCACTTTGAATTAACTTTGTGTGTGGTATTAGATAGCAGTCCAGTGTCATTGTTTTGCATGTGACTGTCCAGTTTTCCCAGCACCACTTACTGAAGAGACTGTCCTTTTCCCATTGTGTATTCTTACCTCTGCTGTAAATTAATTGACCGTACATGTGTGCTTCTACTTCTGGGCTCTCTATTCTGGTCTACTGATCTGTCTCTCTGTTTTAATGCTAATACCAAACTGTTTTGATGACTATAGCTTTGTAATATAGTATAAAATTAGAGAGTGTGATGCCTTGTTCATCTTTCTCAAGATTGCTTTGGCTATTTGAGGTGTTTTGTGGTTGCATACAAATTACAGGATTGTTTGTTCTATTTCTGTGAAAAATGCCATTGGAACTTTGATAAGGGATTGCATTGAATATGTAGATGGCTTTGAGAAGATTTAACATTTTAATGATACTAATTTTTCCAATCCATGAACATGGAATAACTTTCCATTTATTTGTGTTTAATTTCTTTCATCAACATCATTTTCAGTGTAGAGGTCTTTTAGCTCCTTGGTTAACCTTATTCTTTGGTTATTTTATTCTTCTTGATGGGACTGTTTCCTTAATTTCTCTGATAACTGGTCATTTCTGTGTAGAAATTAAATTTTTATACATTGATTTTTATATCCATTAATTTTACTGAATTTGTCACAAATGGCCATTATTATGTTGAGGCATGTTCACTCTATACCTACTTTGTTGAGAGTTTTTGTCATAAATGGATGTTGAATTTTTTTCAGCTGCTCTTGGGGCATCCATTGAGACGATCATGATTTTGTCCTTCACTTTAATGTCCTTAATGGGATGTGTTACACGGAGTGATTTGTGGATGTTGAACTATCTGTGCATTTGGGGAATAACTTCCACTCATGCTGTGTAGCCCTTTTAATGTTTTATTGAATCTGGTTTGCTAATCTTTGAGAATTTGGTTGAGGATTTTTGTACCTGTGTTCATCAGGGACATTGGCCTGTAATATTTTTTTCTTGTGTGCTTGTCTGATTTTGGTATCACGATAATGCTGGCCTTGTAAAATGAGGCCTTGGAAGTGTTTTGTCCTCTTATATTCTGTGGGAGATTTGAGAGTGTTTAGCATTAATTTTTCTTTAAATGTTTGGTAGAATTCACCAGTGAAGCCATATGGTCCTGGACTTTTATTTGTTGAGAGGTTTTTCATTATTGATATAAACTCCTTCCTAGTAATCAGTCTGTTCATATTTTCTATTTCTTCATAATTTTAGTCCTGATAGGTTGTACATTTCTAAGAATTTATCCATTTTTTTAAAAATTGTCAAATTTGTTGGCATATAATTGTTCATAGTAGTCTCTTAATGGTGTCAGTTTTAACACCTCCCCTCTCATTTCTAACTTTGAACTATTCTTAGGTTAAACTTTTCCCTGGCTATATAGTTGTTAACTAGAATGGTAAATTTTAGTAAACTCAAGGCCAGTTAGAGGAACTGTCCTGTAATATATTGTATTAAAGAAATAATCACTTGAGTAAAAAAATGTTCAGGAGATAATTTTTGTGGCTACGAGTAAAACATTGTAGGTGGGGCCTTTATTGTAGTTTCATGGTGGCTCTTTGAGCCTTTCTGCCTTCTTTAAGTGTAGGTACCTTCTCAAGTTTCTATAATATTTTATCATAAAAAGTCTTAGTCATAATGTTATAAATGTATTAGGAACTGGTTTTTTGTTTTATTAAATATTCTTTTTTATGTTCATCATTCAAACAAAACACAGGCCACGGGAACAATAAAATAAAGCATTTTTATTAGTAGCAACAGAGGTTTTTTTGAAAACTGAGCTTTAGCTTTGGAAAATATGTTAGAGAGTAAGGGTATAACACTATGTTTAATTTCATTTGCCTTACCTGGTTATGGTTCTGTTTGGATAGTACAACTTTTAATGTTTCAATTTGTTTTATGAATTATGCAATAAATTATACATTTTACTTTCCCTAGGTCTAGAGACCTTCAGCCAGTTAATTTATCAAGATCCTTATGGGGCTGTAAGTATGATTATCATGTTACTAACATTTTTAGACAGACATATTGCTACAAGAAAAATGCATGCTTTTTAGCTGTTTATTGCTTCCTGAAGGTTTCTTCTCCCCAAATATTTATCTTAGATGGTAAATATAAATTTCACTTTTTTTGTTCTAAATTAATCTTTTTTAATCCAATACTTACATAGGCAGATATAGTCATTATTAAGCTTAAGTTAAGAGAAACTTTTAAAAATGAATCAAAACGTATTTTGTTTTACAGTTCACCATCAATGAATCCACCATTAGTGATTCTCCAAGGTTTCCTCACAGAGGAATTTTAATTGATACAGCCAGACACTATCTCCCAGTTAATAGTATTCTTAAAACTCTGGTACGTAATTATTTTATTTTAATCCACTGTGTACTCTGAAGATGTGTCCTATTATGTTGTTGCTTCTATTGGTTACTTAGGCTATCAAACAGGTTGGAATGGGGGGTTCATTTTTCATGTACTCGTATAAGCGCTGGGCCTCCTTCCCTCCCTCCTTCGTGAAGTGTGTTTTCTCAGCTAGAAGTAGAGGCTCCCTAGGGACTCACCCTGTTGTTTTCATGGGGGAAGGGGAGGAGGGGACTCAACGGTTCGCCAAAATTAAGAGAAAGACGGTTTTAGTACTTCCCATTGGCCCTCTTTGTATACTTCCAGTTGTCAATTCACAGGTCTAGACTTTTGATTAGAAATACGTGGTCACTGTACCTCTAGTTAATGTCCTTTAATTTTGTGACCTCCACTTTCTTTATAGTGGCATTGAGTCTGGGGGTTGATTTATACCTAGGGAAATGTTCCAAAGAAATATGGAACCTCAGGTTGTAAGAGCGAGGTATCCCATAGTTCACCGAAGATGAACATAAGTTTTTATGTCCCATTTATCTCATTTAGACTTAAAAATGGAAATATTAACAAATATGACTTTTAAAATAAATGGGACTATACTTTTGCTACTTTTAAAATAGACTGTTACAGACATTATTCTATGACAGTATATAAGGCCAACATCATCTTTTTAAACAGCTGAAGATTCTTTTTTATGTACTGTGATATGTATTTAACCAGTCTCCTACTGATGGACATCGAGGTTAATGTATCATTATCACAAACAGCACTTCAGAGGAAACATTTTTATATTTGCACACTTGTCAGGATTATTTCCTGAGGACAAGTTCTTAGACGAGAATCTCTGGGCTTAAAGCTGTGCACTTCTAATCTTTGGTGCGAACTGTCAGACGGCCTGCTAGTGAGGCCGCACCGTTGCAGGCCTGGCCAACAGTGCGGCACACCTTTGCCATATTCTTTGCTAACCTGGTGATAAAGTATTTCCTTGTTTTAATTTGTATTGCTTTGCTTTTTAGTGAATATAAATAAGCCTCTTACTTACTAGCTATTTGTATTTTTTGCATTGCAAACTGTGAGTTTATGTTTGATGTCCACTTTGTCTTCTAGAACATTAATTCTTCCTTATTGATTTGAGCTCTTTACTGTTATATTTGTTTATAGATGTGTCAGTAATACTTTTATATTTGCTTATATTTATATGATGTTCTTATCCATCACATATTGTTGTGAAGTTTTCTAAATTTGATTTTTAAACCATGTTTATAATACAGTGTCTTTTGCCTGTAGAAGGTTTAATTTTTTATAAAGTTAAAAAGCTTTAATTTTATAAATTGATCATCTTTCAGTCTTGTCTGTTATTGTTTTTGACCTTGGGAGGTATGATAAGAAAGGCTTCTAAAACAAGAGTATAAATATAAAAATAGCCTCTCAAATTTCCTTTTAATATTGTATTTTTCTTAAGTTCTTGATTCAGTTAGAATTTAGTGCATTGTAGGTGATTATGTTAATATTATTTTCCCCAAAGGTTAGCCTGTAGTCCCAATATCATTTTTGAGCAATCTGTAATTTCCCCACTGCTTTCAATATCATGACTAGCAAAAACTAAATTCCTTAAATACACGAATCAGTTTCTGAACTCTCAATCTGTCCTATGTACCAGTTTATCTTCTTGGGCCACTATAGATGACTTTAATTCCTATAACTTTAGAAGATTTCTTTCTCTTTGTATTTTTGAAGTAATTCAAACACACAGAAATTGTAAGGAAAGTGCAAAGGACTCCCATGTACTGTTTATCTAGACAACTCAATTTAAAAATTGTGTCATATTTGCCTTATTCTTCCTCTTATTTAAACATATTTTTCTTAAACTATATGCAAGTTCCAAATAATATGCTCTAATACCCCTCAGTATTTCTTTTTGGATTTCCTAAAAAACAGCACTTATCTCAATAACTATAGCACAGAGGTTGACAAACTACAGCCCAAGGACAAAACCCAGCTTGTCACCTACTTTTGCAAGTGACATTTTACTGGAATACAGCCACGTCCATCTTTTTTTATACATTGTCTTGCTTTACAACTGCAGGATCAGTTGTGATAACCCTATGGCTCCAAAATTAAAATATTTATCTGTCCCTTTGCCATCTCCTGGTAAAAAGCCACGAGGAATGCGCTTCTCTGATAATGCAGATCCTGCCATTACCCTCCACACACTTATTTCTTGTACAGTTCCCTCATATGTAAGCCATTTCTGAAACACATCAGCCAATCCCTTTGGCCCTGATGAAGGAGAAGGGGGGCTTTAAATTTTGATTACACTGTAGGGCAAATATTCCCCCTTATTATTTTTTCTTTTTGAATAATCTATGTGTATTTTATATAAACATTGTATTGTCAATTATTCCAGAGTAAACATGTCAATATCCCAAAAACTTCTGAGGATTTTGATTGGAATTGTATTGCATTTCTTTTATTTGTACCACATTTCTCAAGTTGTGTTATATTTCCTTTATTTGTAAGGAAGGGCTAGCAATCAGATCTCAGAATTGTGGGAATTATAAGCCGTGGTAGTTATACGAATGCCTCATTTTTCCTCTGCTCCATTTCCAAACATAGTAGTAGCAGCCAAGAACTATTTTCCATTCTTGGCCCACCCCTAAGTACTCACTGGGACTATAAGCTTGCTCCTTCCCCGTTGAGCAAAGTTATAACTTACTGTCTAGAATGAATACAAATTCTGTAGAGAATTTTTGAAAAGTGACATGCCATGTAAACTCTGTAAGGTATAGAATAAAACTTCTTCCACATTCTTCACTGAAAAATTTAAAAGGAAGCATACACATTGAAAACAATCCCGAGTGGAGACACATAAATTGGATTGTGTGTTCTATGTGGTGTATAATTTTTTAACATGTTTTTTGCAGGATGCCATGGCTTTTAATAAGTTTAACGTTCTCCACTGGCACATAGTTGATGACGAGTCTTTCCCCTATCAGAGCATCACTTTCCCAGAGTTAAGCAATAAAGTGAGTAATTCATGTGTGTCTACTAAAATTTTTGGTAGTTGCACTAGATGTCTGTAGCTTTAATACTTCTTATGGATAGAAGTGTAAAAGTTAGATACTTGTGGTTTTAAATGTTTGTTTTTTTAAAAATAGGCTGCGGCTTAGCATTTTAGATCCATAAAACTGTTCTGTTTTTATCATTGTTATCATAAATGTAAACAGTCTGTAGAGGCTATATACATAAAATTTTTAAACCTTAAGGATGTAGGAGACCTGCCACATTCACGATTCAAATAAGGTTAATTATATTTCTCAAGTAGTCCAACTGTGTATTTGCTTTAAACAATTATTTTGAACTCTCTAAATGACTATTTCTTTTTCTCTCTGAAAAACTACATGAACTAGGGAATTTTAGAAATGAGAGCTTCTTAGAAAACAGTGGTAGTCTCAGAAGTGTTCAAACTGTTGCACTATGGACCAGGGGAGTTGGGAGTGAGCCTCAGTGTCATCCCTTTAATTCCCTGTGATACCGAGACGGTAACTGAGAAGCTGTGTGCCTTGTCCACAGTTGCAGTTCAAAAGGAGTAGAGCAGGACTCAAAATTTTACTCTCTGGTCATAATTCCAAAGCTTTCTGCAGTGTTATGAAGTAGCATAGGCTGAAATGCTGGTAGCACTGCTGTTTTTGTTTAGTTTTGTTTTACTTTTTATTATGGAAAATTTTAAACATATACAGAAGTAGAATAATGTAATGGGTTTCCATGTCCCCATCACCTGGCTTTAATAGTCAGTACATGGTCAATCTTATGTTACCTATTCTTCCTTCCACCTTTATTTTGAAGCAAATTCAAGATGTCATATCTCATTTGTGAAAAGTCCTATTTAAAAAACAAAACATTACTGCAGCTAAAAAAATTAACAAAAACCCAGATAGCCAATCACTATTTACATTTCCCCAAGGCCTTTTTCTTTAAAAAAAAAAACAACCCCCTGATTTTTTTTGCATTGGGGTGCAAGTAAGGTCTGTACTTGTGGTCAGTTCCCATATCTACTAATTCCCTTTTGACTTTTAGGTGCCCACCTGTGCACATCTATTTTTTTCTTATAATTTGTTATTTTTTGATGAAGAAGTTAAGTCATTTGTCATTTAGGTAGTTCTATCAGTAAATGTGGAATAAAAGTGTACTGAGAGCTTATGGATAAGATCTGGCAAACAATCTGAATGAGTTATCCAACATCACACAGAAGTACTTAATACATTGTGATACTGGAAAAGTCTGCTATGAAATATCAAACTGCAAACAGAACTGTTAACAGTTTTCAGGACCAAATCCATTTCGTACATTTTAATTTTAATCAATGTGGCTTTTTCCAGGGAAGCTATTCTTTTTCTCATATTTATACACCAAACGAAGTCCGTATGGTGATTGAATATGCCCGATTACGGGGGATTCGAGTCCTACCAGAGTTTGATACCCCTGGACACACACAGTCTTGGGGGAAAGGTAAGTGTTTTATGAGTTCCCAAAAGTGAACATTTGAGGTTCTGCAACTCTTATTTTATGACTTGGTGTTTGCTCATTTTATTCTTAGTTGTGATTTACACAAAAGGTAGCACTATTGACAAACATAATTCAGTACCTGTTATGTGTCTGTCTGAACAAGTCACTGTGTCTGTGCACTGCCTAAACTATAAAAACAAGGGACAACGGAAACAAAAAATAACTATGACAAGTAGAACATACTGGGCGAATTTAAGAAATGGTTTCATGAGGCAACACTTCAAACGCTTTCCTGAGGCCCAAGAATGGAGTTGTGTTTCCAGCAGAGGGAACGAGACAGGAAAGGCATTCGGCTGGAGTGCAGTGCAGGAGGGTGGGAGGGGCTTTCACTCCGGGGTGGTTAGGCACTGGCTCTGGAGCCAGACTGCTGGGTCCACACTGCCTGGGTCTGAGTCCTGCTTCTGCCATTTATAAACTGAGTGGCCTTGAGCAAGTTGCAGAGTATCTCATCCTCAGTTTCCCCATCTCTAGAATGGGTTGTATTAACAATAGCTATCATATTTCTTTGAGTACTAAATAACTAATGTAGAGCACAGAATATCACCTGACGTAACTGTTCAGTAAATATTATTACAGTAGATGTGGAGAATAATGGGAACTAAGTCTGGAAAGTAGTGTAGAGGGCCTCGCGGGAGGAATGTGGGCTTGTCAGGACACGGAAACCAGCGAACGTGACGGAGTTGAGGAGTGACATGAGGGAGCCACAGTTCAGGAAAACCTACATTGGCACAATGGAAGGAAAAAGAAACTGAAGTCCTAGATCACACTGGTGATGGCAGAAGTATGAACTAATGCAGAGAAGTGAGAGATGACATTTTGGAATATACCATCAAGTCACAGAACTTGATAACTGACTTCAAGAGGAAAGGAAAGAGCTATAGATTATACAGAAACCAGGAGACGCTACAGAAGGAGCTTAGGGAACAGGAAATTTGGCTTTTGTTAGATTGTGTTTGAAGTGCAGATAAAATATCTAATTGTGTTCATCAGGGAATCTGAAATATGGGTTGAAGTTCAAGAAAAAAGGGTTGGGGCAAGCTGAAGATTTGGGAGTTATTAATATTCAAGACAATATTTGAAGTGAATACAATCTCAAAGTGGCTGGTGGAAAGGGAAACAGGTTCAGGGGTTGGGTTCAGGAGACAGTTCTCCCTCATCTTAATTGGGAGAAATAACCATAGCAACATGCTTATCTTCCTTTGTATAAAATCTCTTACAGTTTCAACAAAATAAAATAGTGTAATCATATGCTAAGCCACGTCGTTGTGGTCAAAATACTTTTTAAGAAAAGAATCTTCATGTTTTCCTCCAGGTCAGAAGGATCTCCTAACTCCATGTTACAATGAACATGAGCCTGGGACTTTTGGACCTATAAACCCTATTTTGAATACAACTTACAGCTTCCTGTCTAAATTTTTCAAAGAAATTAGTTTGGTATTTCCAGATTGGTTCATTCATTTGGGAGGAGATGAAGTGGAATTTGATTGTTGGTATGACAGTTTAAAACCTGCATTTCCCTTAACTATTGCATTTGAAGTAGGTCAAAAGGTCTTCACATGAAAAGGGAAGATTGGGGGCAATACCTCTACTTGCACAGCTTTACCTTGACAATGTAACTCCTGAGGTGGTGGATTTGGGGTGGTATAAGAAAGTAAAATAGCTTTTAGGCAGGTACATCAAGATACAGAAGAAAATGGAGATTTAAAAAGAGATAATATTGAATGAGAACAACTTTAGTGAAAGAAGGCAACGAGTAAGTGGGAGAGATTTCTAAAAAAAAATCTCTGCAAATAACCTTAGGTGGAGAAGGGAGGCAGGAGATAGGGAAAGCCATTTTTGCAAAAAGTCG
Organism: Artibeus jamaicensis; assembly: GCF_021234435.1. Taxonomy (NCBI): domain Eukaryota; kingdom Metazoa; phylum Chordata; class Mammalia; order Chiroptera; family Phyllostomidae; genus Artibeus; species Artibeus jamaicensis. The sequence continues at coordinate 61,532 of NW_026521539.1, forward strand.
GCTTCTGGAAAAAATTATTTGCAATGGAACACAAAGATAACTCATAACTAAGTTTTTAAGCTTACTTTAACTGCTGCAACTTTGAGAGTTTTAAGCACAAATGATGGTAAGAAGGTATGCTGACTTAAACAGGTTAGGCATATGAAACTTCTAATGAAATATTAATCATTGTTCTATTTTTTTAAGGGAGTCCAATCCAGATATCCAGGATTTCATGAAGCAGACAGGCTTTGGCAAAGATTTTAGAAAACTAGAATCTTTCTATATTCAAAAGTAAGTTACTTGAAAGCCTACTTGTGTTTTTATTTCATGAATGCCTTTTGCAATAGTTTTAGCTATTACTAGTACTATTTTATTTTTTTGTTTTCTCTACCCCCTTGCTAAAGTTTACATGTTGTATACTTTGTATATAAAAATCACATAAACAATAGCAATATCCACTGCTTTCTTCAAATCAGGAACATGGTAAGGCTAAGTAAGCCTTTTGCAGTAATTGTTAAAATTCGGGACGGCAGTCACATGCTCTAAGAATGCAGCTGAAAGCCTGGCTACCCTTGGAGGTCTTCCTCACCATCCGCCCCTGTAATTCAGTCCCTTGTGTCAATTACAGGTGCTTTTAAAAATGTTGTATACCTGTGCCATCCAGTCTGAGAGCCACAGCCACATGCAGCGGTTTGCATTCAAATGAAAGGGAAATTCAACATTCAGTTCCTCGGTCACATCAGCCACATTTCAAGTGTTCAGTAGCTGGATGACGTTAGTTAGGGGCTCCCGTACTGGAAAGTACATGTATGAAACATTTCCATCCCTGCGTAAAGTTCCACTGGGCAGTGCTGCTGTATGCTAAGGACCAGTAAACTTTTTTCTGTAAAGGCCAGATTGTGAATATTTAAGGCTTTGTGGGCCACATCTGGTTATACATTTTTATTTTTTAAACAGTACTTTACAAAATATGAAAATCATTCTCAGCTCACGAGCCATACAGAAAACAGGCTTCAGGCTGTAGTTTGCCCACCCCTGCCCTGGGCAAGCCCAGACGCCAGCCTCTTCCTATTTAGCTTGTCATGTGGTACATTCTAAATTTTTTATGCTGCAGAGTACCTGGCATTGTCGAAACATCAGGAAATACTTGTGGACTAATTGTCAGCAACTGTTGAATGTTATTTAGGTGACATTATGAAATAGATTATAGTTTATTTTATTCTAAGATACCCATGAAATTACTAGAGATTGCTGTTTCTATACTGCCCTGTGACTTACATGTCTTCCTGTGCTGGGGGCGTGCTTAAAGACTCATTCATTCAGCAAATGACTATTAAACCCCTCTGCTGTGGCAGCATCTGAGCCACGTCCTAGAAAGAAGGAGCCTCAGGGCTGACCGCCGACATTTAGCTGTTTCTGTGATAAAGCTGTGCTGTACTGAAAGGTACTTAAGACCACTGCAGTCTGTGGTAGAAAGTATGCGGATTGTTAACCTTGTGATCCAAAATAACTTAAATTTTTTTCTCATTGGTAGGCTTTTGGATATTATTTCAACCATAAAGAAAGGATCCATCGTCTGGCAAGAGGTTTTTGATGACAATGTGAAGGTGAGAAGTATGAAGACTGCATTCGATTCTGATAATCTAAGAGGCTTGATATTGTAACATCCTGGATGTAACAAATCCTTAGGAAGCACCCCCCAATGCTGGGGAAATTAGCTTCCTTTTCCATTTAAACTTTGATTAGGCAAGAGCTGCGGACTGAGCCCAGTGTGAATGGTCTTTCTTTTCTTCCATGCACCTCCCTCTTCAGTGCCTCCTTCTCATCACTCCCCTCCTATCTCATTAATCACAAATAAGTACTTTGAAGTAAGTTCCTTTTTTCCAGGAATGGGTGAAATAAACACATAAGAACAAATGAGTCTTTATTGCTAGTAAGGTCATTTTAAGTAAAATAACCAAAGTACACTTGTTACTTTAAATGGCATCTCTCTAACATAGAATTCTTTATTTTCCTTTGGGCACCTGAGAATTTGCAAGTCCAGCTATTAGTGCTCCCTTTCCAGAAGGGCTGGTGACGTCCTCACCGTTTCAGAGTACGTAACAGTGTGGTAGAGACGGGACCAAAGCCCTTGTTCACTACACCTGCATCATGTCCTAAACAGGCAAATGTTAGATATCCAACCTGAAGGCTGATGCAACTTCTAATTGTAAGTTGCTATAAGAAACAGTATTTGGCACTAACTCTGAGGGGAAAGGGGAAAGAAGATGATGCGTGTGGTTTTTCAAGGATCTAAGTTATTTTTCTAGTTATAAATCTTGGACTTTAAATTTCATGTACTGTATTTGGTAGACCTAGCAATATATATTGTAATTTTTTATTTTAATAGCTTCAGCAAGACACTATCATTCAAGTATGGAAAGAGGACAAGTATGTTAATGAACTAGAGGTAATCACAAAAGCTGGCTTCCCTGCGATCCTCTCTGCTCCGTGGTACTTAGGCTATATCACTTATGGACAAGATTGGATGAAATACTATAAAGTGGAACCTCTTGATTTTAGAGGTAAGTGAAGCGACTGGCATTATCCTGATTTTCTTCTCTACCCTCCCACAAGGAAACCCTTACCTAGTTATTACCTACTAACCAGCCTCCCTTTTATGTTTAATCCTTGATTTTATTTGTGTTTACTTAAAAAGAAGGGCCCCAGTATCATTGGAAACTTTGAGAAAGAAACCAAATCCTTCCCTAAAAAAGAACTTGAAAAGTAGATCCCCCTAGATTTTTATCTCCATTTTTAGGGGTGAGTCTTGTTTCTGCATTTTAAAGATGTTTGACTACGTTAACCTTGCATCTCCTCTTCTGAACTGCCTCTCCACTGTAAGACACTTCAGCAAGGCTATAGGCTAGTTCAGTGGATTTCCAGCTGTGTGGTCTGGAGGTTCTGGGGAGCAGGCACAGAGGGAGCTTCAGGCTCCCAGACCCTCTTTGTAAAGAACAGTTTTACTCTGCCCTTTTTGTATACCAGACTTCAATGTAACATTTTGAGAAAAAGAATTTTGCTGTTTAAAAAATTTTTTAAACTGTAGGTCTATCAGCAATTGACCTAACTTTCTCTGGAAAGTATTTTCTGAGAATCAAAGTCATAATTACTATAAAACAAAATATTAGATACTTAGTCTCTTTTTACTACCAAGAGATATAGATATTAAAGGCAGGGGTGGTAGTCCCTAGTATTCCAATTTTTATTCCCTGGCACACTATTCACAGAGGGGGAAAAAGTTTCTGGTGACCGAATCAGTTTGTAAGCCAGTATCTTCATACCGGCACACGCTAAAAAGCACCGTATGAGCCACAGGGCCGGGGTGAGAATGAAGCGCCCCTGCCGCGAACATCTGCCAGGGCCCTGCTGACTGCAGGAGGAAAGTGTTGCCCTGGGACAGTGGCAGGAGAAACCAGTGCTGCCTCTGTATATAAGCCTTAAGTCACAATCACTTCACTTACACTGATGCAATGATTTTAATGTAGGTTCTCAGCAGCAGAAACAACTTGTCCTTGGTGGAGAAGCTTGTCTGTGGGGAGAATATGTGGATGCAACTAACCTCACTCCGAGACTATGGTATGGAATTTCAGTGATGGCATTTGAATGAAGGTGCCTTAGTTTCCCTTTTCTATCCAAATCAGAAGGCATTAGGAATTTCCCCAAGTGTATAATTTAGATACTTCTTTAAGAAAACATGGATTAAAACTGCTTTGGGAAACGTGTGGTTTAAATTTTAGGCCTCGGGCAAGTGCTGTTGCTGAGAGACTCTGGAGCCAGAAAAAGATCAGAAATCTAGACGATGCCTACAGAAGACTAACAGCTCACCGCTGCAGAATGGTCAGGTAAGACTCTTCTGCAAGCCAGGGCACTACTGAGTCCAGGGTGACTTTTAGCCTCAGTGTTAACTAGCTTCTTGGGTATTTCTGCTATAAATACAAATGTATGTCACCTAAGAAACAGTGATTTAATTAGAAAAAAATTAGTAATACCTATGAGGAGAAAGTCTATTTGAACTTATAGCCATTTTATAGCTATGCTAAATTTAGGTGTGACTTGGATCTCCATTTTGATTTACTTTAACAATCTTTTTTCAGTAATTAGTGCTATAGTTGGTGATTCTGACTTAAGCTGCTAAGCTCTTTAAGATGGAGATGAGTCAGAGCGACCTAAAACAATCTTCCCCTCATGCTTCACCTTCTGCAGACGCGGCATAGCTGCGGAGCCTCTTGACATCGGATACTGTGGCACCTGAGCTGGACCAGAAGGGGAAAGCCCGCAGCAACGCACTGCCGTGGACTCGGTTTGAAATCATGTAAATTAAGATTTGGTATATTGTTTTTGAATAAAATATATTTGAATTGATTGAACTTCTGTCTTCTACATTATATATAGAAGACTGGCAACTTTCTGTGAGAATATCTTAAAAAAGCAACAACAAAATATATCGTTCAATGTGTTCCAAAGGGCTGTGTCTTTACTGACATGAAGGACCTCGTATAAACACGTGTAGTTCAGGTACGTTAACTTTCTACATCAGAGCACACTTCTCATGACATAAAGCAGAATGGGCAGCCACAGCGCCACTGTCAGGTTTAAGTTACCTCTTTCAGTTCCTTGAATGTATTCAAATGGCAATTTATTTGTCCAATAAATAAAGCAATAAAAATTGTCCTTACTGATAACGAACAGGCAGGTGCTCCTGAATTTCTCTCCAAGGACCTAGGAGCACTTAGGTCAGCCCACTTCTACGGTTGAGCAGGGCACTTTGGTCTTGAGGATTCATGGCTTGATAATTAGATAGTTCTAGGGCAAAAGTAGCTGAGCCCGATGTTACCGTCCGAAGCACAGTTGAATAACCCTAATCAAAATAATTTAAATCAGTTATCTCATCCAATTGAAGCCTCAAGTTTCTCTTCCTGTTGCTTATCCTTGAACCATTAACCAGGAAAAGTGATTATGTAACTTAACCATATCACTTTTTCAAATGGGTCACTCAATTATTTTCCTCAGGAAAAGTCTGATGTAGAAATATTGTGAGGACAGAAAACAGTAGTGTGGGTACATGTCATATGTGTTCCCTGGTCCCAGCAGCTGGTAAGAGGACTCTCCCAGCACCTGGGTGCTTGTTCTAGAGCAGAAGAGGCTCGTGGGGAGAATGACACTTGCCTGAAAACTGGCCATGATAGAAGCAGGGTAAGAGCTTGAAAGGGAAAAAATGGGGCCGGCGCCACACTTTGGTACAGCACCCTCTGCTGTTGTGGAGGACTGGAGTGGTCCCCACGATGCGGCAATGCCCTGGATTCCCCGACCACTGAGTCCAGAGTCCTCACAGTTCCCGAAGACTGCAATCTAACATGCACCTGCCAAGTCAAAGCCCTGATGCTTCTTTTTCAGGTGTCACTGATCGTTTATGTTTAGCGTAAATATCCCCCATATTAAAAAAAAAAGAATATGTACTTTTCGGTCACGAAGTACCTACCATCATTTCTGCTAAGGGGACAAACCCAATAACAACTCGGTTGTCCTGACGACTCTGGATTTCCTGAATGTTCCCTCGTCTTTGTGCCAGGTCTGCCAGGACGGGGCTCAGGTGATCTCTAGTCACTGTAACCTCAAGATTCATCAGGGGCTCTAAAACTTGTTTATCAGCTTTCTTTAGAGCCTAAAAAAAAAAAAAATCAAAGAACATGAATTCCTCTTCCCTAAATTAGAAGTCACATTTCTGTTAAAAAATTCATTACAAATTAATATTCCCCATACCCTGGGAAAAGACATACACCTACTTTATAAAGCCAACATTTTGTAAGAAGTGAAAAATGTCAATATTCACTTGTATGCGGTCGACGACAGTACGTCCGAGCTCTCGTGTGGGGGTTGCCAAGGGGGTGCTGAGGGAGCCGCATCACATACAGCCCTGGGCATATGTGGTCGGAGGTACAGTGAAAGAAAACGAGCCTTCGATCAAAGACTCAGTCTTCACATTTAAATGTCCTGTTTTGTTCCTGATGCCTATAGTTATAATCCATGACACATGTCAGGGCAATCAAAGAGGGAAACATGGGAGAGCTTAAAATACAGAGAAATTTAACACAATAGTGTGGTAGAAACACATCATTTATTTATAATACGGGGTCGGCTAAAGTAGGTTTACAGTTGTGAATACGTGAAACACAATTTATTCTTATACTATAATTTATTAATTTCCATACAACTATAAACCGACTTTTGCCCTCTCCTGTAGATTATCTATTCAGAATTTTAGATCTCAAAGAACAAGAAGAACAAGCACATAAAGAAAATATGAAAACTGAAAAAATCATAAGCAGTGTAGGGCAAGTAGGAAGTGCACAAAACTGGGAAAGTAGCAGTCATATAAATAAGACTTATTGGGGCCACCCGGTAGACACCATCCTTAACAGGATCATTTGCCAAACGACCTGGTAAGTGGGCTTTGGATGGAGTCTGCAAATACCATTAAGTACTGGTTAGTTCGATTAAAAAAAGCTATCCTACTTCTCCAACCTGCCAGACTGCAAAAAGTAACAAAACAACCACCTACAAATGCTGAGCCTCTGTTTGGTCATCAGGTAGGATGTAATCAATTTAGGATTAGCAATGCAAACCACATAAACAAGAGAGTTTGGCTCTGGAATGTGCCCCCACCTCTATCTGGGTTTGGCTGATCATCTTTCTTTCTGCTCCCACCGCACCACTCACTTCTCACTATTACTAAGGCCTTCAATGGGGCCATTCACGTCACCTACACTGTCAAAGATCGCTTCTGGGTCTCTTAACCCTTCTGTCCCTGACGCCTCAGCGCCTCCTCTCTCCCCTCCCTATTTACTCTCACAGTCATGAAAAATGGACAGACTAGTAAAACTAGAGTATATTCTGTTTATCACAGAAATTTCAAAAAAGTAGCACATAGTAAAACAACCTTTCAGTTCTTCATAGCTAATTAAGCCTTTAAAGTCATTATCAACTGAAATGATATCTATAGAAAAGGTATCTAATAGTCTTTGAATGAGAAATGTTATTAAAAATAATGAAAGTCAACAGCAAATGCCTCACCGTTATAACCTCTGTAGTGTCAGTTCCAACTGAGACTTTTGTGCCACTTCACATGTCTTTTAGAACAAAATAACGGAGTGGAAAAAGGTAAAAATTAAAGAGGAAAAAATACTACAACTAAGGGAAGCACTGAGTTCTGTGTAACTTTAGTAGGATTCGCTGGGCTCATGGATTTGTCCTTGGTCCTCTTTTCTCTTCACAGTCTTTTTCTTGGCGACACTGCCTAATGGCAGAACTTCAAATGTCTTTGCACGGCTTCCTCAAAAACCTTAAACTTCACCCAGCTCCCAGTCTCCGAGTGTTCTGGCCTTGTACTCCACTGGCCTACTTGAGGACAGCGTCTCGGCAGCCTACCTACAGCACCCAAACTAAGCTCGTCATTTCCGTTCCCAGCCCTCTTGTCTATTCTTTCCTCTTTCTACTGATGGCATCACCAGTCTTTGCTTCACCTGGACATGCACCTTTGCCTCTTCCCCAAGCCCACATTTTGCTGTGTATTATACTGTGCCCTTTTTGGCCCATTATCGTTTCTGAGAGAAAAATAAGGGTGAGCATTATACATGGGAAGTTTTAGTTCTGTACCTATATAAATATTTTTTATGTTTATTTATGCTTATGGGTTAAAAGTATAACTCTAGAAAGTAATAACATCTGTATGCAAAATAATACCCCAGACTATAATAAAGTTTTGCTTCTAAATATAAATAAAAATTGAACTTAAAAATTAAAACAAAAGATTTTTCCTCCTGAAAGTTCGGGCCAAAAAACGTGGGTCCACATTACACATGGCGAAGTAACGGTGATCCGGAAGACTCCCATCCTCACTGCACTCCCATGCTGCGCCTGTGCTCCCAGTCAGACCTGGCTCAGCGCACTCCCTGTCCCAAACCAGCTCTTCCCTACTCCGGTCCCCCCTGGATTCTAACGATGACTCTGCCCGCTTCAAAACCTACTCATCACTGTTCTCAAAACAAACCACAGACTCCTATACTATTAAAAGGTTTCTCTACGGTTTGACTTTATTTTACTTTCCCAACACTATTTTTCACTACTCTCTTGCCTTCATCTGGCACCTGTAGCTAAAGGGACTCTAATTCCTCCCTGTCTGGAATGCTTCCTACAGAGCCCAGATTCACCAAATCATCACGGCTCAAATATTTGTTCCTTTCCAATAATCCCACCCAAACTGCACTTCGCAGCTTTTGTGGTTTAGTCCGTTCTATGTAATATTTTGTCTACTGACTATATTTAATTCCCTTTTAAATCTAAAGTTCCTCATGGTCAAGAAAAATGTATGGATCCTGTATGTCCATTTCAGTGCACTGTAAGCACAACACGAATGGCTCAATAAATATATGAGCATCACTGATTTCTCATAAGCAGGGGAAGGAGTTTCCCCACTAGCTAAAGCTTAACAAGGGCTGGAGTACTTTCATTAGGAGTATTTCATTTGAAGTAATGAATTAAAACTAAAGATTAAGTGCAAAGCCCTATAAAGTTCATTGTTTTCTAGTATAATCTTAATAAAAAGGCTAACCAACTCCCAAATACTTATAATTTTATTTTTAGAAGGCATATTAGATTTTGAAGGACTGGCCAATATATTGGGGCTTGGGGTTAATTTAGAAACATTACTCATCTTTCAGGTTATCACTACTTCAATATTAAAGCCAATTTCAGGAGAACTTTAAAAATTACCAGAAGGTAAATGTTTTTTTTAACAATTTAATCATGACTGTAGGAGATATTTCTAACTATATGCTTAGGCAAACAATATCAATAATTTTATTTGTGTAAGTATTGTTTCTTGATCAAAAACTTTTAAAAATGTATGAATTTCAACATATGAGGTCTGTCCAGAAGGTATCAGCCATGTAACATGAAAAATAGAGACGTTTATTGAAGAAGAGACAAGATACAAGAACACTGGACACAGGACAATGACGTCTCGGTCCCTTTCAAAGTAGGCAGCTTGGGACCAATCTCACAGTACAGTGGCTTTGTGCCTGGGATGGGGAAAGCAAAGTTGCCACTTAAAAATATCTGCCTATGTGCCGAAATCAGAGGACATTTTGTAGCTAGTATGTTAAATAGTAAGATCTTAGACCATCTCGCAAATAAAACCCTGGTGATTAAAGAAATTGAAGATTCTCCGCGGTAAAAACTCTCGCTGACTGCGAGGCTCGAGAAGCGAAGACACAAGGTCAGCACTGCAAGCACAGCTGCCTGCGGGTCAGTCAGCACCACTGTCAGGACAGTCACCTTAAAGCAAAACGCACCAGGTGGTTACATACCTTCTGTGTACATCTTGAGACACAGGCAGAAATCATAGTTGAAGAGGTACCAGGATGAATTATCAGCGAATGTAAAGTAACTGCCACATCTTGAACTGGGGATCCAAGCAATGGTCCTAGGCAAGGAAGAACATGTGTTAGAACTCAAGATGCAGTGAGGAGTAGCTGAAATATAAAGAAAGAGGGAGAGAATTACACTCCCAGTTCGACATGTGAGGAGCTTGGAAGTCATCACTCAGTCCTAACAAGTAAAAAAAAAACAGACTGACAAAGCAACTCTTCTCAGTTCTGTAAGAGAGGGGAGAACACAGGGCAAACCACCGCCCCCAAGAACGGAGAAGGCAAACACAGGGGGTCAGAGCTTCCTGGAGCAGAGACTCACTGGCAGAATATGCCCCAGGAAGCAGTGCCGACATAGGAAAACCTGAACTGTAATTGATAAACTGCTGGAGGTTCAGTGTGGACAAATTTGAGAGTTAAAAACTCCAGGGGTACCTGGTCTTTTGGAGGGACGGGCAGAGGCAGGGGACCTAGTTTTGTGAGATTTAGCAGCTCAAGCAGATTCTCACAGTAAATATCAGAGAAAAGTCTCCTTGTGCTTCTGGTAGAAGAAGGGGAAAAGAAACCATTCTAAAATACACTTGACCCTTGAACAACATGGGGAACGTAAAAGAACTGACCCCCAAGCAGATGAAAATCTGAGTATAAGTAACTCTTGACACCTTCAAAATTTAGAGTCAACCTTTCTCTTTTTTTGTATCCACTGGTTTCGCATCTATGGATAAAACCAACTTCAAATAAAAAACAGTACTTCAGAGCACTCTGGTTTTATTATTATTATTATTATTATTATTATTATTATTATTATTACTGACTTTTAGAGAGAGAAAAAAAACACATCGATTTGCTGTGCCACTTATTGATGCATTTTTTTAGCTGACTCTGGTATGTGCCCTGTCTGGGGATCCAACCTGCAACCTTAGTGTATCAGGATGATGCTCTAATCAACTGAGCTATATGACAAGGGCCAGAGCACTCTGTCCTTAACAAGGCCTGCCCTCGGGGGAACCAGAACTTAACCTGCAAGGGGATTATCGTCTGAGTCTGATGTGGGAAGTACCCTATTCCAGATCATTAGGGCCACTGTGCCCCACCAAGGGAGGATGGAAACGAAAGAAAACAAGAATCACTTGTGCAGTTCACAGTCCAGAGGCAAGGGTTTACTAAAAGACTGAGACCTAATCCCAGGGCTACAGAATGCGTCCCATCTCCCACACCTCACCACTGCATTACCAAATACCTATTTACAGTAGTTCCTTTTACCCAGTACCTCATATCCAGCTATCAAAAAAAAATTACAAGGCACATTAAAAGACAAAGAGCACAATCTGAATAGACAGAACAAGCATCAGAACCAGACGTAGCAGGGATGTTGGAATGATAAGACCAGGAACATAGAACAACTATGATTAACATGCTAAGGGCTCTAACTGATAAAGTAGACAGCATGCACGAATGAACAGGCAATGAAAGCAGAGAGATGAAGTCCTGAGAGAAACAGAGCCCTGGCTGGGTGGCTCAGCTGGTTGGAGTACTGTTCTGTATACCAAAAGGTTGTGGGTTCAATTCCCAGTCAGAGCACATGCCTAGTTGCAGGTTCAATCTTCAGACCAGCCTCATACAGGAGACGTCTGATCAATGTTTCTCTCTCACATCAATGTCTCTTTCTATTTCTCCCTTCCCCTTAATAAAAAAAACAAATCAATGAACATGTCCTTGGGTGAGAATATAAAAAACGCAAACAAACGTTGGAGTATAAAAACACCAGAACGGAAGTAAGAATGCTTCTGCTGGGCTTGTAAGTAGACTGGACTGGGCTAGGGAAAGACTCAGTTACATAATTAGCAGAAACTTCCCAAACTGAAAAGCAAAGTGAACAGAAGACTGAAAAAACAGAACAGAATCTCCAAGAACTATGGAATAATTACAAAAGGTGTAACACACAGATAATAGGAAGAGAAAAGGAGAAACCCTACCAACGTTAGGAAAAAGACTGAAATAATCTGTAGTATTGGCAGTGACTGAACAGTTGAGTGTGATACTCATGCTTCCTCTCACCTGCGTACCTTACCTTGGAGGCATGCACTGTGAATGCCATTCTCAATGGCCTCTCGGGAGCCCCTCAGAATGTCTTCACTAACACTTTCGGCATACTCAATAACTGGCATAACAGATGATGTTTCCACGGGTTTTACTTCCAGTTCCACAGTCACAAGGTGCCGTCTGTCTCCTAAAGTTCTATCTAAGGTATCTGTAAACAAATTGAATGTGGTGCCTCAGAGATCTGTTCTGAAAAGGTGTCAAGATGCCACTACTTGGAAAACTGCAATTACCAAGTTCAAGCTCTCATGAAATACAAAGTAAGAGAAAATGTTTACAAGGGCACTAAGTATGATGTAAAAATGTCAAAGTACTTCTATCAAAAAAGTATCTGCTTCCATGTTCATCAATGTTAAAAGCCTGCTCTGAATCACCTATTAACATTGCTTTAGTTAAGTTGCTCTGAGGCAGCCCTGACCACTGTGGCTCAGTTGGTTGGGCATCGTCCCACAAAGTGAAAGGTTGCCGGTTTGATTCCAGGTCAGGGCACATGCCTGGGTTGTGGGTTCAGTCCCTGTTTGGCATACATAAAATGAGCAACTGATTGATGTTTTTCTCCCCCTTATTCATTCCATCCCCCCTCTCTAAAAATAAATAACATCTTTTAAAAACAAGATGCTTCGAGGCAGATGATCACACAAATTTTGATATGCAGATTATACTCAAAGTTTTTGAAACATGTATGTGAAATTCTTTTTTTTAATAGAATTTTTTTAAAGATTTTATTTATCTTTAGAAGGGAAGGGAAGGAGAGAGGGAGAGAAACATCAATGTATGGTTGTCTCTCATGCGTCCCCTGCTGGGAACTGGCCCACAACCCAGGCATGTGCCCTGACTGGGAATTGAACCCGATCCTCTGGTTTGCAGGCCCGCGCTCAATCCACTGAGCTACACCAGCCAGGGCCCTATGTGAAATTATTTTAATAATGAAAGTTTTATTTAAAAGTAAAACATTTAGGTGAAAAAGTCATATAATGAAAATTAAAAGGACATTAACCCTGCTAACCTAAAAACTTAAATTTCATATATTCTTCTAGTAATATTACATGCATTTAAAGTTTATACTTTCCCCCAAAACTAGTGAAATGTCTTTTTGTAAAACTAAAAATACTGTCTCTCATTAACCAACAACCAATAGCTGTCACCAAGCTGCAGTATTTTACTAAAATGAACTATGCTATATTCATGTGAATGACCATGTAATGCAATAACTCACAGCCCAAATTCAAAACTAAGAATTAATCATAGCCTATAATTCCTCTTCAAAATTCTTTTATTTTTTATCCTTTCCCAAGGACATGCTTCTTGATTTTAGAGAGAAGGGAGAGGAGGGAGAGAAACATCGATAGGTTGCCTCTCACATGCAGTCTGTCCACAGACCAAACCCGCAACCTAGGCATGTGCCCTGACCAAAATAGAACCTGCAGCCTTTAGGTTTATGAGACAATGCTCCGACCAACTGAGCCACACAGACCAGAGCCATAATTCCTTTTAAAGCTAACGTCTATTATGAACTACTTTATAATTACAAATATGTGCATAAGCTAAAAATAAAATGAACATTGAGGAAACCTAAAATTACTAAAGAAACAGAATATTACTAGTAACCTAAAAACCTTCTGAAGCAAACACTATCATGACATTACATTTAATCATTACCGTGATTTTCTTTAGAGTTGTATCAGATATGCATGCATCCCTAAACAACATAGTTTATTTCTGCTTCGTTCTGAATTTGTTGGTATATCGTATGTATTCTGCAGCTTGTTTTTTTATTTTTGACTTCACATTTGTGGGTCATACGGGCTGATTCATGTTGATACAACCCATTGTTTTTCATTGTTACATAGTATTCCACGGTGTGGCCATGGTATCATTTATTTATCCATTTCACTGTCCACAAATATTTTGGCTGTTTTTCTACTTCCAGTTTCTTTTTTTAAAATTACAGCACTATTACAAAGATTCTTATCTGTCTCTCCTTGCACAAGAGTTTCTCTGGGACATATACCCAAGAGTGGAATTGCTAAATAGTAAGGTCTGCACATGGTCAGTTTCACAAGAAAGTTGCCAAGTTTTTTCTGTAGTGGTTACATAATTCACAGGCCCACCAGAAGTTTTTATAAGGGTTTCCAGAGCACAACATCTCACTGCTTTGCATTGGCAGAGTTTAATTTCTATTTTGTTGATATGAAATGGTATCTCATACTTTTAACTTTCACGATCCTACTAATTTCTGAGATTCAGAATCTTTTAATATGTTCATGGGCCTTTTGGATATCATGTTATGTGAAATCTGTTCAATATTTTTTCACTCATTTTTCTATTTAGTTGTCATGTTTTTACTGATCTTTAGAAATTCATTATATATTCTGGATCCAATTCTTTTGTCAGTTTATGAGATGCAGACATCTTCTCTCAGCTTTTGGTATGATGTCTTTTTGCTTTATCATATATTCTGATAACATTAAAATTCTGATATCTGAATTAATGCATAATATTAATCCATATTAATATCTGATAATATTAAAATTCTTAAATTTTAATAACATCAAAGTTAGCAATCTTTTGCTTCACTGTTTCGACTTTTGGTGTTTTGTAAGTCCCACCCTATCCTAGTTATTAGTAAGGCAATTCTCCTACATTTTCTTCCAAAAATTTTAAGATTTGTCTATCATAAAGTTTATGGCTTTTTTTTAACATACATTAGCACTTACCTTCATTTAAAAAAATATTATATTTATTTTTATGGATTGATTTGAGAGAGAGAAAGTGGAACATCAATTTGTTGTTGCACTTATTCAAGCATTCATTGGCTGCTTCTTGTATGTGCCCTGACCAGGAATCAAACCCACAACCTTGGTGTATCAGGATGATGTCCTAACCAAATGAGCTACCCAGCCAGGGCTAGCACTTATTTTCCTTATATTTTGTGCTCCAAGGGAGATTCTGCAACTCCTCTTTCATATTTAGATTTTTAAACTCATTTGGAATTAACTTTTGGGCAGGAGATGAAGTAGAAATCTAATGAAATCTTTTTCCACATGGATAATTATCCCACAGCATTATCAAATAGTCAGTCCATCCTTTCCCGCTGAGCTGCAGTATCACTCTGACATGAACCAAACTTCCACATTATGTATGAGACTGTTTCTAGGCTTTCTGGTTTGCCGCACTGGTCTATTTGTCTATTTATAGGTTGATTAGTATCATAAAGACTATGGCTTCACATTAAGTATTAATGTCTTGTACACTTCTTTGGGTGGAATTGGTAGCTTTATGATATTTAGGCTTCTCATCTATCAATAGTACAACTTTCCATTTCAGGTCATTTTTAATGTCTGTTTCCTGAATGAATGTACACAGTGTCAATCAGCCCATCAGTATCACTAGTGATTTGATCATCCAGTCAAGGAATGGTCTGAGGGCTGAACCATCTAGGTACTATGTTTTTTACCTTGTAACCAATAAGCAATCAGTGGGCAGATACTTTAAAACTGTGCAATGTAGCCAATCAATAGTAAGTACTCACAACAGTTGCAAAATGACTATTTTCCTGCCTCCTGAACAACTAACAGCACTTGGCATTCCACTGTAAGGAAGCACCCTCTTTTCTTCCCCATGTATTTGTTTATTACCATTAGAGACTCGTAAATTCCTACTTTTTCTCAATGGTTTATCATTACTGTGTTTAATTATTCTGGTGTTCAAACTGAACAGATCTGGCCAGGGGAGCCTCTTCAAGTTAATTCCTATGTCCTCATGACACGCCCTCATCATTTTTTGTTGTTGAGCATTTCTTCTTTCTTACACACATGATGTTCTATTGCCTGCTTATTTTTGACAGTCTTTTGCTCCTTACCGATTCCTTCTATTCTCTTTTCTTTTTTTAAATTATTTTATTATGGTTCAATTACGGTTGTCTGAATTCCGCCCCCCCCGCCCCCCCGCCACCAGCCAAACCCACCTCCCTCCCTTGCTTCCACCCTCCTCCCTGGTTTTGTTCATGTGTGCTTTATAGTAGTTCCTGAAAACCCTTCCCCCCACTGTCCCCCCCTCCCCTCTGGCTATCGTTAGATTGTTCTTAATTTCAATGTCTCTGGTTATATTTTGTTTGCTTTTTTCTTTGGTTGATTATATTCCAGTTAAAGGTGAGATCATATGGTCTTTGTCCCTCACCACCTGGCTTATTTAGCATAATGCTCTCCAGTTCAATCCTTGCTGTCACAAAGGATATGAGCTCCTTCTTTCTCCTTGCTACATAGTATTCCATTGTGTAAATGTACCACAGTTTATCTTAAAAACAATAAATATACTTATTTTATATTCTGAATCTGATGGTTCCAATATCAGAGGCCTTTGCTGCTCTAATGTTTGTTTGTATTGCCTTTTTGCTCATTGTGCCTTTTCTCATGGTTTTACGATTAAAAAATTTTTTTTTTTAATTCTGACTTCACATTTCTTTTTCTGTGGGATTTTCTTTGAAGCCTGGGCTAAAGATACATTTATGTAGAAAGGCCATTTGTTTTCACCAGCTTCCTGGGAATATTACCAATTCATGAGAGCACATTACATTAAATTCTTCTTGGTCTGGAGTTTTTCAGGTCATACCAATTCTATTAATTAAGGCTGAAAAATCCCATCAGAAACTTATGGTCACAAATTCTCAGGAATTTTGCCCCTTATTCCCAGAGCCAGTTAGACTAGTTTTCTTGTCTCCTTTTATTAAGAAGAATTACCTAGTTAATTATTTCCTAGGTTACAAGTGACCACAGCTACTGGTGCTGGTACTGACTTATTTTACCAGATTCCTGCCCAGCTTCCTTTTTGACCCCTGGAAATTTCCATCCTGTTCTAACCAGCTCAAACATTAATGTTAAAGATGTCACTTATATGTTCCCAGTATTTTTAGTTTTTATGGATATAAAGCTCAGAAACAGAAATCCTCATGTCATTTGCTCCTATACTCTATTTGCCTAGTTTTTCAAGTTTTAGTGAAAAAGTAACCACCTGCCCTTTTTAGAAATCACTGAGTAGCTTATATTTAAAATCTTTTCTCTACTTTTCTGTGTTTTTTCCTTGAGAAGACCAGTAATAATGTCATGCTCCTTTGCTTAAGGGAATTGAATTAAAATAATAAATCATGAATTCTTACATTTTGTGAAATATAAAAACTGTACTTTCATTAACATAGGATGGTAATATTTATCACCACCCTATATATTTATTCATACTTAATATTAATAAATGTTTATTATTGATATTAATTAATATCAATTTAATATTTAATAGTTATTAAATAGTGGGAATTACTTTCCACTTACTTTATAGAGCAAAAATAACGCATCAACTTCATTTCTGTTTCCTTTTTTAAAAGTTAACTATCTGTGTGTCTCAGTTTAGGGTTTTTTTTGTGTGGGTACCTTTAGGTTTATGAAAAAGAAAGTTTCACATATATAGTAGTCCTTTTTCTTTTGAATGCATCTGATTCAACTTCAAATTTTTATACTCATCCGGGCAGTAAGGATCAGGACAAGCCCTCCCCCTTCAATGGCTTATTCTAGTCCATCACCACCAAAAAGCATCTGCTTGGTGAGTGGCTTATCCAGTAAGTGCAATGAGTAGTGATAGAATAGGGCTGTGTTTAAAATTTGAAAAGCTTAAGAAACAAGAAAACACACATATAAAGCCTATCCACACTGATGGAAAACACTAATGACTGTGAATCTTGCTTGCAACTAAATTAAGAGGAAACAGATCCTGGACAGAAAGAGAGAAACAAAAACAGCAAGTGTTTTTATTTCTACCTGTGGCACGAACTGGACTTAGGATGGTCTCTCGGTATGCGACCTGAAGGGGCCCCAGGTAGGTTTCCAGGCCATATTCTCTCTTGATGCGGTCATGAATGATTTCAATATGTAACTCCCCCATTCCACATAGGACAGTCTGGTTAACAAAAAGAAAATAAAAGAAAGATCAAAGAAAATTATGTTTATCACAAAATACTATATAAAGGTGTATCAGTCTAGATTATTTTTCATTAATTACAAACTGAGTTTCTTTTACAATTTTTTTGGCTTCTACATCAAAGCAGTTTTTAACTTTTCTGATTGAAATAATCAACTAAAAGTGAACTACTAGGCCATTCTCTTTTATATTATTATTCCATAATAGTTGACTTAGCTGAGCAAGTGGCATCTAGCAAGAACTACACTGCCCAACCACATAGCTAAGTTCTGGCCAATGAAACATGAGTGTAGCTGATGTTAGCAACTTCTGCACTGTGCCTTTAAGGAAAAGTAAAATTCCTTCTCTGAAGGAAGCCGCAGGCAACTGTCTTAAAACAGGTAGATAAGGGCAACATCTTATGAATGGGAGAAATAACCTTTCTCCCAACCACATAGGTATTTCCCAACAGTCCTGACCACCTCAAAGCTTTGTGGGCAGTCCAAACTTCCAGACTCGTGAAAAAAAAACTGACTTTCATTTTCTAAGAACCAATGTTATTTTGGGCCCTTGTTAAGAAAAGCCAAATTGGTGTTAAAACCAATCAAGACATGCATTATTTTTTTTAGCAACAATAGCTATTCCTAAATAAGGTCTTTGTATATTAGAAAGAATATAGTGCAAAAATCCATATTTGCTCCATTTTATTCACATGCCATCTGTGCAGTGAAGAATTTACCTGAAGAGAGATCTGGCTGTTGCCCTCAGCTACTGAGAAATTCTATCTAGGCCAGGATGCTGCCTGACAGAGGTGTTTATGCTTGTCTGAGGGCTCTGTCCACAGCTGGTCAAACAATGTGATTTATGATACAGGCTTTGGAATAGCGACCTCAGCTCCAACCTGGAGAGTGAAGGTATCAGTGCAAACCTACAGGAGGTACTAAAGGCTACAGGTCAACCACACAGGCAGTATGTGCTTGAGCCTCGATAAAAACTGGACACCAAAGGCCCAGGTGGGGCTCCGTGGTTGGCCACACTCTTTGCCAGGGAGGTGACACGTCCCTGAAGATGAAGAAAGCTTCCGATTTAGAACTGTCCCAGACTTTGTCCTAAGAGTGTCTTCCTTTGTTTGGTTCTAATTTCTATCC
Organism: Artibeus jamaicensis; assembly: GCF_021234435.1. NCBI lineage: Eukaryota > Metazoa > Chordata > Mammalia > Chiroptera > Phyllostomidae > Artibeus > Artibeus jamaicensis. Next base: position 80,175 of record NW_026521539.1, read on the forward strand.
TTGGCTGTAATAAAAATATAACTGTAAGGAACAACAATACAAAAGACTGGTATATGGTTGTTATACTTTAATGTAAAGTTAAAAAAGTAAATTATTTGGAAAAAAAGCAAGTTGTGGAATAATAGAATGACTTGTTACACATCTGTGTGTGTGTATATATATATTTGGAAAAATATAATGTACTTTATAACACAGCATAGCAGAACAAATGTTTTAAAAAGTGTGAAAAGCTATAATCATACAGTTTTCACAGTGGTTACCTGTGTAGAATAGGACTAAGAGATAGAGAAACTTGAATCCTTCAAATCTATACACTTGTGTGTTATTTCTTATTTTTAAAAAAATGTGTATTGGTGTTTTATTAAATGAAAAGTTTTTGTTTTAAATGCTATTATAGCATTCAAAATCAATTAAATTACTGTTCACTTACTGGCATTTGGGAAAATTAAGTACCCCCCTGTTTTTCAGATTAACTAAATCAGTTCATCCTCTTTAAGACAAATTTATAATCATTTTAAGGAACTTCTTATAAAATCTTATGTAAAAAATTTACCCTATTTATTTTTATTAAATACACCATCAAAAGTGATACTTTAATACAATCAATGAACTGATATGTATACCCTACCACTTTATAAAAGATGTTAGAAGTTCCACAAAGTGTAGCTGAAAAGCTGAGCAATGGATTAATGAACCAACTTATCAGCCACACATTTAAACTGCTCTTAGTTATATAAACCAGGCCTTCTGGACCTGCCTTCCTAAAATGAAGATAAAGAATAAACATCCTTCTGTGCTGTAACAGACAGCCCGGTTCTGTACCTACTCTAGAACTCTCTTTCCTCCCACACTGCTAGGTTGGAACCTACCCCTTCTCACCCGCCTTATGCGTGCCATTATCATTAAAAGCACCTTTGCACCTTCCCTTTAGTTTGCCGCTTCTGTAAGCCTTGGCATAAGAGGCTCAGGGTTTTGTCTTGGGGTTGAACCATGGTCTAAATGTTACAGAGCAGTTTATATAAATGAGGTATAATTATTTTAAAGAATTAGGTAGAACTTGTCTGTCTAGCTTGACAGTCAACATAACATAATAATTACTTTATATTATGAGAACCAAAAAAGACATTTTTTTTTTTCAGGGCCATAGACCAAATCATGTTTGGTCTATATTTTAGTTCTAGTCACTTACACTCATGCACACACACACACACACACACACACACTAAATTATCAACAGATTTCTGGGGTTAAGTAACAATATGCCTACCTGTCCAGAGTCAGGATCAAGCTTCACTTTCAAACTGGGATCTTCACGCTGAAGGCACTTCAATGCATGATCCAAATCTGGGGGATAAACAAAAACAGTTACCTTTACATTTCATTTTTTAGATAATGTACCATATGTTCTAGTGGGAAAATAGATGAGCAAGCAAACAAATTCTGAAAAAGAAAACTTCAAACAGCCATAAATGTTTTGTAGAGAATAAAATAAGGTGAAAAGGCAGAATAGGTTACTTGAGACTGGGTGATCTGGGAAGGCTTCTCCACAATGATTTGGGTAAAGACATTTTAAAAATGACCCTATACCCTGGCTGGTGTAGCTCAGTGGATTGAGCATGGGCCTGTGAACCAAAGGATCGCAGTTCAATTCCCAGTCAGGGCACATGCCTGGATTTTAGGCCAGTTCCCAGCAGGGGGCACACAAGAGGCAACCATATGTTAATATTTCTCTCCCTCTCTAAAGATAAATAAAAATTTTTTAAAAATGACCCTATAAGCAAAATGCTGAAGAAAACCAGACAGAGGAAATGGGTGTGCAATGAATAATCTGCCATTGGAAAACGATGAGAACGCCAGTGCAGCCTGATATGGGTGGGCAGAAGGAAGGGTGGCAACAGTGAGAAGGCAGATGTGCTGCAGGGCTTGTAGGCCACGTGAGGAGTTCACACTTGCAATGGGAAGCTACCGAAGGGTGTAAGTGGGGCAGCAACGTCACCTGACTATGCTCTGCAAAGGTCACTCCAAGAGCTGACAGAAAAGCAAAATGCCTTCACAAACACAGACAATAATGGGAAACTAGTAAAAGGAAGCTAAAGTACATCATGAACAAAGAGGTGGTGATGTAATCACTCTGTGACAAGTAATCATAAGCAAAGAGGAAATAAGAACATATTACTTTCATTAAATATACCATCAAAAGTGATACTTTAATACAAGCAATTAGCCAATATGTATACCCTACCTCTTTATAAAAGATGTTAGAAGTTCCACAAAGTATAGCTGAAGTAAAGAACTGAGCAATGGATTAATGAACCACCTTATTGGTCACACATTTAAGCTGTTCTTACATATATAAACCAGGCCTTCTAGACCGCCACCAAGGTGGTGGCCACTACCCATCAGTAGGTATTTACCAATCTGAACTGACATGCGCTGTAAGTGTGAAATACACACCAGGTTTCAAAGACTTATTATGAAAAAAAAAAGAGTAAAATATCTCACTTGTTATATTGATTATTCGACTAATATTTTAATTTCCTGGGTTAAAGAAAACATATTACTAAAGTTAATTTTGCCAATTTTTTAAATGTGACTGTAAGAAAATTTTAAGTTATGTAAGTGGATTATGTTTTATTTCTACTGAACAATGCTGTTCTAGACTCAATATTCCAAAGTTGGGTCCGAGGACCAGCAAATATCGGCACCACCTGGAACCTGTTAGAATCTTAGGTTCTAGGCTGAATCAGAGTTTGCATTCAACAAGAACCCCAAGAGATGTACACACACATCCAAAGTTCAGAGGCTTATTTTAGGTAATAATTTATTTTTAAGTACCTGTTACAGATAAAGAAAGTAACAATGCTTACGATACTTTGTGGCTTTTAGAATGACAAGGTGGTAATTTTATTATAAAAGATACGACTTCATTAAAAAATATTTACAAGGAATACATCCCTCAGGAGTTTATTGGGGTGAAAACACTAACAGCATTACAACACGGGTTGTCAAGTCCTGTAACAGGACCAAAGGGTAAATACAGTGGAAGCGCAGAGAAAAGTGTGGGCAGATCTGTTTGTAGGAAGTCTGAGTAAGGGCGGCTCTGGGAAGTCCTCTGCTCTCTGGAGTCCAGGACCTCTGAGCTAGTGCCCATTAGACTTTCTTTGGACACCTAACGTAGGTTTTCTCCTAAAGCAGTTATGGATTGAGGCCTTAGATTTTAAAACTGGCTGGTGCAACTTAACTACAATCCTGCAATTTGAATACAAGTAGACACACTACATACATATGAAATGAGTTTCAAATATATTCAAAAGAACTCATAGGTTATTTTTTTTCAGGGAGCCCCTGTCCTTAAGTGTGTGGTCACACTTGCATAACTAGTTTGGTCAACCCTGATGTCACTGGCAGCCACACTCATGTCACCTCATCCCCAGAGTCAAGCCTTCTTTAGCCAGCCTCAGGGCATTTTAAGGTAACAAGAAAACTGCTGCTACACCTGCTTGAATTTAAATCAAAATGAATGAATGAATGAATGAATGTCATTCCTTTACCAACTGGACAAGAAGACACCCAGTTTCCTTCAGTACTTGAGGGCTATACCTATACCAGTGCTTGGATTTCTTTCAGGTGAACTTCAGCTGGAGAGGTGAGCAACTGGAACTGCTTACTTGGGTAGGAATCCTTTCTTTCCCACTAGGCACTCAAAAAGACTTGGGAGGCAATAAAGGTTGCCTTTGTTTTTCCATAATCTGTGGGTCTAACTTATTTTTCAGTGGAAAATGGCTTCTAAAGCCACCTGTAGAACTAGAAAGTTTGTCCTTTAACAGTCTAATAGAGGAATTCAGTGAGGGCTTCAAAAACAGGTGATGCTTCAGCTGAGAACTAAAGAAAGAGTGAATATTTTCAAAGCAGACAATTCAGGGTGCCATCATAATGCAAGAGAAAACACAGGAAAAGAAACAATGCAAAAAAAAGCATGGCATCTTCAGGACATCAGAACTACTTTATTATGGCACTGTGAGTTGTGAGCAGTTAGTATGGTTTTGTTTTTGCTTGGGTAAAGAGGGTTCAGAACAAAGTAGCAAGTTTCAAGAAGTTGAGGCCAGTCAAGAAAGCTGGTGTCGAAGATGCCTGGTAGCCTCCTAGTCTATTTTGCTGCTGCCTAGTTACAAGACTGCATTTTTGCAACTGGTGGCCATATAGATTCTAAGTGATGGCCAATGACATATAAGAAATCTTTAAAGTCATTACTGTTCTCTGCTGCCAGGAGCCCCCATGTGACGCCCAAGGCTCCAGAAGCCATTGTGAGATGACTAAGGGTAGGAGCTGCCCACTCAGACAGGCAAGACAAAAGACCAGAGCCTGGAGCCTGCTGAGACTGTGGGGCCACCCTCTAATCCCAGGGCTGCCAACTCAAGGTAGATTTTATAACAGAGAGAAATAAACTTTTATCATTAAAGCAACTGCTACTTGAGGATTTTCTGCTACATCTAATCAAACTTAATTGGAAATTACATAGCTGAAATAATGAGCTATATATGCCATACTAAAGAGTTTGGGTTTGTGCTCGAATAAAACTATGGAAGAATATGATATGAGAAAAATGGACAAGATATAACAAAAGAAAAAATAAAAGAAGTTTGCAAAAATCAAAACATCTTAAGTAAAAAACTAGACTATGTAAGAAACATTTACCAATAAATTCTGTTAAAATTAAACTCAATCACACATGAAATCTTTTGCAGGTATAATGTAACTATTTTATCTGAATTATCAGAGCACTAATTAATCGATCCTCCAAGACTATTTTGTACCTGGCTGCTTAGCCACTGAAGGAGGTTCTATGGTACAGAAGAACACAGGTTCTGGAATCTCCACCCCAGCCAGTAAGAGTCTCTCTTCTTCACTGTTTTGTTTATGTTTCTTTTCTCCTTCTCTTCTGGCTCGACGAGCTGCAGCTAATGCGCTCGACTTGGATGAGACGATGGTGTCTCCAGTGGCTGTCTGCAAGCAAAGAAGATGCCTCGGGATGAAACTGGCTGTTGGTAAGCACTCAACTTCCACCAAGAGCCACAGAATGAGAAAAAATTCAATGTAGCACTTTCTTTTCATCAGTACTTAAAAGAGAGACAAATTTGTAAAGCTCATTATAACACTGCACAAATAAATCTAATTTAATGTGTATAAGAATTCTAACCAAAATACTATTGTAGTAAGTCTAACAATAAAACATATACACAGTACATATCCAAAATCCACTTGGCAAAACAAATGTACCTTCCCAAATTTTCAGTCATATAAAGATAAGTCAGGTAGAAGTTTAATAGGGTTTTTATCACCTGTAAATTTTATGACTATTTTACAGAAAAGCCTCTATTAACTAAAATATGCAGATAATCAGAATACCCTTGACCACGCAAAACTATACTTTAAATTAAATTAAATATTTTTAAAAAGATTTTATTTATTTACTTTTAGAGAGAGGGGAAGGGAGGGAGAACGAAAGGTAGGGAAACATTGATCTGTGAAAGATACATTAATTGGTTGCCTCTCATACATCCCCAACTCGGGACCTGGCCTGCAACTCAGCCATGTGCCCTGACTGAGAATTGAGCTGGCAACCTTTCAGTTTGCAGGCCAAAATTCAACCCACAGAGCCACACCAGCAGAGGCTATAATTTTCATTTTAATCCTATATGTTATGAAGCTCTGTGCCAGTCTCCATCTCCGTAAAGATACTCCGACTGAAGCACAAGCCCAAACAGATTTCTGTAACTCCTCCAAACACATGCAAGCAGTCCCTGCCTCCAGGCAGACAGAGGACACTGCAGTGCTAAAATGGACCGTGGGGATTTTCTGTAAAGGGTTTCACATCCTGCAACTTCATAAAGAGTCAGAAATGGTAAAAGTCTGTTTTTATTGTTATTTTTTCCACTACCATTTACCTTCCTATACCCTCTTCCATCTCCAACCCTCATCCCCCATGATCACCACACTGTTGCCTATGTCCATGAGTTCTTCTTTTTTACTCTAACCCTCCACCTCCCAAGAACCCTCCAACTCTCTGCCCAGAGCTGTCGGCCTCCTCTCTCTATCAATGAATGAGTCTGTCTCTATTCTGCTTGTTAGTTCGAGTTGTTCATTAGATTCCACATGTGAGTGAACTCATATGGTATTTATCTTTCTCTCACTGGCTTATTTCACTTGGCATAATGTTCTCCAGGTCCATCCATGCTGCTGCAAAGGGTACATTTTTCTTTTTATATTTTAATAAGCTGTTAAAACAAAAAAAGTTGAAAGTAACAATGTTTACCCTAATGTCAAATGTACCAAAGTTTAATGAGAAACTGTACTTGACCGAGCCCATATATAAGTGAGATGCCCTTAACTGTAATCCACCAAAATACACACAGATGGCACCAAGTATTTTCTTCCTACAGTCACGAAGCCCCCAGTACACTGGTCTGAGGACTGAGAACAGAGACCAAGAGAGAGAGAAAAGTATGCCCTCATGGAGCCTACACTGCAAAACCTCTTCAGTTAGTACCTGACCGGTCATGAGGCTGGATGAAATTGTGTGCAAGGATCAGAACAGGAAAACAACTCCCATGGAAATAACAATGTTTTATGTAATCTTAAAATGTATGTATGTATCTTATTTGAATAGTATACTATTTTATTTGACTTTGAATAAATATAATCGTTACTTTTAACAGCCTTCTGTACTTTTTTTTTAAAAAAGGTTTTATTTATTTATTTGTTTAGAGAGAGAGGAAGGGAGGGAAAAAGAAGAGGAGAGAAACATCGATGTGTGAGAGAAGCATCGATCGGTTGCCTCTCACACGCCCCAACCGGGGACCTGGCCCACAACACAGGCAGAAATCCAACTGGGAACATCTGGTTTGCAATCTGGCACTCGGTCCACTGAGCCATAATTTACTTTGCTTTCTTTCTATGAGATTCAAGCATGTTGATGAATATGCTACAATATCCACTATTCCATTATCGATGGACAGTTAGATTATCTATAGGTTTTTGCTATTATAAAATACCTACTTTTAATTAAATACATAAGCTGTTATTTCCTAGAGAAACCATTCAGTCACTCACATGTTTAAGCCCAACAGTCAAAGCAATGTTGCCAGCAGTCAGTGAAGGGATTTCTACATGTTGGTCAGCAAATGGCAAAAGTAGACGACTTATTCTCTCCCTGTAAAACTATGATATATATCAGTAAAAGTATTTTTAAAGAAACACAATTTTAGAAAATAACCAAAGCTTCTACTTACGTGCAGTTTCCATTAATATTGTAGATGGCCGACTGGGGTTTTATCACCCCTGAGTAAATGCGCACAAAAACCAGTGGTCCCCGCTGCTTGTCATGGAGAACTTTGAATGCCAGTGCACATAAGTCACCCTTGTACCACTGCCTATAAAAGTTAAGGAGACAGAAAAGCCTTTAAAATACACTTCCTATATATGTATACAGATGAGATGATAATCACTTCACAAGTTTAATCTTGAAGTCCCCCAAAGAGCCTTCATATCTTCTAGTTTTGCTACCCAGCCTGATCAAATAATGCCGGTGCCTCTCTTCCTCCACTGGAATAAATTACTTCATGGCAATCTTACCATTAATTCCTCAAAACTAAAAGCAATTGGGGCCTCTTCCAAATATTACCTCTACTTGCAAATAATTCCAGAGCCAAGAGTTCCCTCCTCAAAAAAATATACCTAGGAACATCACACCATTTTCTCAAAAAAACCTGTACAGGGTAAATAAACAGGTACTTTCCAATTGTTGCTTTTACACTATCCTCTCACTTTTTCTCTAGTTACATAACTATATAAATTTATACTACAAATCTGAACTTGTTTACATGTCAAAATTCTTACAGAATGATGTACTTAAACTGGTGTTCATTAATAATAGGTTACGGAAACTCTGAAACCCCCTAAAATTGCCAAATTTTGTGCACAAGTGTGTTTTATGTAGGAAAAGCTCCATATTTTCACTAGTTTCAAAGGAGTCCATAATTCAAAGTAGGTTAAACATTTCTATTTCATAATATCTCCAATATTATTCCTCCAGTTTTTAACTTGATTTAATAAATATTTATAAAGCACTGTATCATGTGCTTTATAAGTATTAACTCATTGCTTCTTGCAACAATCCTATGAAATAGGTCCTATTCTCTGCATTTCACAGATGAGAGGTTAAACACCTTGGAAGAGCTGGGATTTAAATCCAGGTAGTACACAGTCCATGCTTATAATCACTTTACTATATGCCTCTCAGATGAGAGATAGTAAAAGTGAGTAATATCCTCATTAATAGGACTGAAGTACAGTATTGGCTGCAATTTTGGACAACACTCACATTATTAATAAGTACAAAGTTGTTAGTGACAATAGAAGTAAAACAATGACCTTTCTTTATAGCCACAAAATATTTTGAGCTTATGAAACATCTTGAAATCTAGAATAGATATAAATATATCTACAGAATATTTATCAAATCTCCCCAGTATACTACTCTTAAAATTTAAAAAAAAAAAACACAACGAGATGGCAGGTCAGCCCACTTTTACACATCACTAAATCCACATTCTTAGCTCCATGTGTAAAGGTAGCAGGTTACAAGAGGTAACAAATGTCCCTTTCAAGTAAAAACTATTGTGGCACTGTATTATAGTATTTACAATATTTCTCACCAATCTATTTAAAAATGATGATCCAACTACTTGTTGTGGGATAAAAAGATCTATTTGCCTAGCTGTCTTTTCAAAGCTATAAGATTTTAATCTATGTACTTGCATACTCACAGAAATTCATAGTTGCGCTCTTCAGGTGAAGGCAAATACATAGTAATGGCATCTAACAACGGCTGGACCCCTTTGTTTTTCAGGGCACTCCCACAAAGCACGGGCACTGCTGTCCGAGCCAGGGTTACTCTGTGGATTGCAGTCTGTAGCTACAAAGCAGAGGCACAGATAAGCATTCTCTGTGCCATAAGATGGTCACATTTACAGTGTATTGGTCTCCAACCAAAATAGCTCAGAATTAGATGTCTTTCCTAACCAACCATGTAAAACAGCACTCCTCACACACTTCCATCATTCTTTATGGCCATATTCTTTGTTTTTCTTTATAACATTAATCACTAACTGGTACATTAAATGCATATTTATTAATGTCTGCCTCATCTTCCACTAAAATGTAAAATTTACATATGAACATTATAGTAACGTCTGATAAAACACTGCTAAATCCCCAGAAACCAGAAAAGTGGTTAAAATAAAGTAGGTATTTGAAAATATTCCTTGAAAAAAATTAATATACTTATGGTTTAACCTTGTTAATCTAACAGAGAAACTGGTAAGAAATTAAAGATATAAATAGTAATTACAAATTTTTCAAATGAATTGAATCCATATTAAATAAAATCCAAAAGAAAATGAGAAATCAAAGTAGAACATTTTTTTGAAAGACCTCAAAACACAAGAAAAGCTCGGGCACACTTGCCAGCTCCTGATTAGAGAAATGGTGGGTCATTTCTACCTTAGAGTATAAGCTCTTTGAAAACAGAAATCATGCTTTGTGACTGCAGGGCACAGTGAACATCACACTTCGGCATTCAAATACGCAACAATAAAAAATGTCACAATTATGGCACTTCATTCAAGAGAAAAATACTTTTTCCCCTGTCTCAAATAACTTTAAATAGCTTAAAATTAATCTATAATTAGATCTCATGTTTTTCTTTAATTTGTTTTGGGAAAAATAACTAGGTAAAATTTGTTGGGCTCATCTTGGACCTTATTGGGTTAGCCAAAATGTTTGTTTATTTTTTCCAAAAGATGGTTCTAATACTTGTCTTTAACTTCATTTGAAACAATTTTGTTAGATTGTATTGTGACAGCTTTCATATCAGCATGCATTTAAAAAAACTTATTGAAATTGGTGAATTTTTGTGTAGCCATTTTAGTACTGAAAATTGAAGAAAACACATTTTCAACATATTATGCTTTATTATTTAAAAAAAGGTAGAAACACAACTGAAATGCCGAAGAAAGATTTGTGCAGTGTATGGAAAAGGACTGATTGAACACATCAAAAATGGTTTGAGAAGTTTCATGCTGGAGATTTCTTGCTGGAAGATTCTCCACAGTTAGGTGGACCAGTTAAAGTCGACAGCAATCAAATCGAGATATTAGCCCTGGCTGGTGTAGCTCAGTGGATTGAGTGTGGGCCTGCGAACCAAAAGATTGTGGTTCGATTTCCAGTCAGGGCACATGCCTGGGTTGCAGGCCAGTTCCCAGCAGGGGACACCCAAGAGGCAACCATACATTGATATTTTTCTCCCTCTCTCCTTCTCTTCCCCTCTAAAGATAAATAAACTTAAAATAAATCGAGACATTGAGAGCAATTAATGTTCTACCACACAGGAGATAGCCAACATACTCGAAATATCCAAATCCATAAAGTTATTGGTGAAATTGAAAAATTTATCTTCTATTTTATGGAAAAAACCAAATGGACTTTTTGGTCAACCCAGTATTATACACGTTATCACTTAAAAACTTTCTTTGGTAACTCTTATGTTTCACAAAGGAAAATAAAGAGTAAGTTTGCCAAATTCATGGGGAAAGGTCCTTGGCAAAAAAACAAAACCAAAAAACAAAACAAAAAAAAAACAGGAATGCCTTGAAGACATCTGTCATAATTCAATTATCATCAGTATTCTACTTCCCTAGTCTCTGGTTTAATATTTTTCAAAAGAACACACACACACAGGCCTGCAATGAGTTTCCACTAAAAATTAAAACAGATTCAGAAAAAAAATGTTCTGATTAAAATGATCATTATAGTAGTCTGAAAAGCCAGTAAATTTTAAATCCAAATTTCTACCTATGGGTTCCCTAAAATACTCAGAAGGATGATCTCAACGAAGAGAAAAGGCTGAGAATGAACACTTAACTTCTCTTGACTCAATACAAGGAAAAAAGACTCAATCTCTAATTTTTTTAAATATATCCCAAACCAGTAAATCACTGCCATTATTAAGTACCCATGTATTAGTAGTGGCTTCATCTTTACATTCTCCTAATTTTTATTTAAGGCAACATTTTGTGTTAGTAGTAACTTTAGCTTAATATTTTACTAATGTTTGTTGAAGTCAACACAGTTTCCAATACTATGCAAACTTGAAGGGGGGAAAATAAAAACAGAGAAAGCAAAGCAAATACAATTAGTAAAACTTGGTTATAGTAAATGAATAATAAAATTTACCTTTTCAGCTGGTACCAAATCAAAATTTTCACTAAATTCTCCTAAAACCAAGTCAGCAAATTCATCATCCAAATCTGCAACCTATAAAGAAAGGCTTTTAGTTCTATGACTTGTGTTTGTTGTCCAACTATTAGCTTAAGTCTAAATACCATAAACATATATTTTCCAAATATTTCAAGACAGCTTCAAGAACCTAACTTATCCAGGCCGAGGACCTCTTCCTATCTTCTAAAGAGAGGTGTTTTTTTCAAAGAAAATGAAGTACTATCTATTCAGTGCTCAAAAGACATAAGAGAAAATGCACAATCTACAGCCAGTGATAACTTACACAATGGACTGCTGTTTTTAGATAAATTTGGGGGTCTCAGTTCATCAGAAAGTTTTACCTGGGGCTCCTCTAATATTTTGAATGTTCACAAGATCTCCTGAGACCATCAGACTAAAACAACTAACCCTGCACTGAGGAAATACCTTTAAGTTTGGGGGCAGGGGCACAGACATGATTTCAATAATAAAAATGCAATTATCCAATTTACATTCTTTTCATAATTGTTTGCCATTATGAAGTAGAAGAATTTAGCTGACAATACAATTAATAAATGTTTCAAAAGTTTATAATAGTACATGGGAACAAAACTTGCAAACTTGGTGAGAAAGACACACTTTTCACAGCTAACTATAGCAAAAATGCACTAAACCATCCTGAAAAGCAGCCTATGTAATGCTTAAGCACAGCTTCTGGAGTCAAACTGCCTGGAAATGACTTCACTACTTGAAAATTTACATGAAAACTTTGGTCACGGTATGTCACCACCTCTCTTTCCCTGGCTACTCATGGAGATAACACTAATACCTACCTCATGGGGCTACTGTGAGGATTAAATAACCAATTCTAATTATGCTGCCCAAACATACAGTAATTATAGAAAAAATTTATTATTTTCACTGTTCACCTGAAGGACACAGGACATTGGTTCCTATCCACACTAATCTTATTCTTTAATTTAAAAAAAATGTGTAACTGTGATACACTACAATGTAACAGAATTTACCATCTTAATCATTTCTAAGTGAACAGTTCAGTAAAGTATATTGACAGTGATGTAAAACTAATCTCCAGAACTTTTTTGTCTCACAAAAGCAAAACTACAGACCCATAAAATAACGCTTTTTCATTCTCCCCTTGCCCAGAGGCTAGCAACTATCATTCTACTTCCTGTCTCTATCAACGGAACCTGGATAGATATCTCATGTAAGCAGAATCCTGCAGTATTTGTCTTTTTGTGATTGGCTTACTTTAATTAGCAATTTAATGTCCCCAAGGTTCATCAATAATGCACATGTAAATTCCTTCCCTTTTAATGCTGAGTAATACTCCACTGTGTGCACACACCACATTTTATCTGTCCATTCACCTGTTGACAAACACCCTCCACCTCTTCCCGATTATAAATAACGCTGCTATGAAGATGTGCAAATACCCCTTTGAGACTCTGCTTCCAATTCACTTGGATATATACCCAGAAGTGGAACTGCCAGATCATATGTTAACTCTATTTTCAGTTTTCTAAGGAACCACCACACTGTTGTTAACAGTGGCCGCACCAGTGTCATTCTCACAAACAATGCAGAAGGGTTACAACTTCTCCACATCCTTATGATACTTGTTTTATTTTTATACTAGTAGCCATCCTAACAGGACGTGGTGTTACTAATTCCATACATACATATGCATTCCTTGTAATTAGCAATTTATTATCTATGATAATATATAATAAAAATAAAATTTGAGCCTTTCATGTCCTAGAACAATATGAGGCATATATGCAAGTTTATGTTGGCTCCTCAACTACCTTATAAAATCCTTCTCAGGTTTAATTCTGATAGCCCCTTTGTTGAGATAAAACAAAACCTCAAAGGAGAACCAATTATGTACCCGATTATTGATTAGTAAGTATCAATTCAACTTTTATTCTATGTTCCCTGCGTCCCCCCTCCGCCCCCAATTTGAGCAGCCATTTGGCAAAGTAAGAGCTCCAGCTCTCAACTGAGACAGATCTGGGCTCAGACTGCAGCTCTGCTATTTATTAGCGACAGGAGAACTTACTCGAGCACGTAAGCCTCTGTTCCCTCACTTGTAAAGTGGGGATAATGGAGGCTGTTGTCAGTATTAAATAATATATGTAAAGCATTTAAGATAGATTGTAAGTCTTCAATAACTATTATCCAATAATAAAAATAACAATGATAGTTATGTCAGTCGTAAAGTTGATAATTACTATATATTATAATGAAAAATTATTACTTCAAAAATAACTTCATACAAAAGATGAATGAAAAAAATTAATTATGTGATCTATTTTGATCAGTTTAACTTAGCAGTAAGAGACTCAAAGAGTTCAGCCCTGTTAAATATGACTCAGCTGGTTGGAGCATCGTCTCATACAGGGAGAGGTCATGGGTTCAATTCCCAGTCAGGGCACATGCCTAAGTTGGGGTTTGGTCCCTCGTTGGGGTGTGTGTGGTAGGCGACTAACTGACATTTCTCTCTCACATCGATGTTTCTCTCTCTTTTGAATCAATAAAAATAATCAATAAGTAAATTTTTTAAAAAATCAAAGAGTTCAAACTCAAATGTTCTTTTCAACCATAAAATTCAGGGAGTTTGTTTAAGGTATGTTTTACTTAATTGTTCTATATACTAACAATATCCTATAAACATTATAAATATTGGGTTGGCCAAAAGTCCATTTAATTTTTTCCGTAAAACTAAACATATTTTTCATTTTCACCAATAACTTTACTGATTTGAATTTTTTTAGTATGTCAGCTCTCTCCTGCATGATAGAATGTTGACTGTTCTTAATTAATGTCTCAACTTGATCATTTTCAACTTCAACTGGTCTACCCAACCACGGAACATCATCCAGCAAGAAATCTCCAGCACGGAACATCACAAACACTTTTGACACGCTCCATCAGTCACAGCACCTTCTCCATACACTGCACAAATTTTTTTTTGCATTTCAGTTGTTTTTTTTACCTTTCTTGAAATAATAAAGCATAACCTGCCAAAAAATTGCATATTTTCTTCCATATTCAATATTAAAATGGCTACACAAAAATTCACCAATTTTGCTATGAGTTTTAAAAAATATATTCTGATTATGACAGATGACACAATACAATCTAACAGAATTGTTTTAAATAAAGTTAAAGACAACTAGACTTCTGGCCAAGATAGAGTTGTAGGTAGACACACTATGCCTCCTCGCACAACCAAAATAAAGACAACAAAAAATTAGAAACAAACAAAAAAAAACAACCAGTACTGACAGAAAACTGAACTGTACGGAAGTCCAACAACCAAGGAGTTAAAACAGACACATTCATCCAGACCGGTAGGAGGGGCGGAGTCAGGCGGAGAGGGGTCACAGCAACAGCAGTGGCTGGTGGACCCCAGGCCTGCAGGTGGCAGGCAGCAGACCCTGGGAGCGGGGTCGCAGAGGGCAAACCAAGCAAGGCAGCGGATTGCAGAGGAGCGTGGCATGAAAGGCGGCTGGTGGACTAGGTGGTCCCATATTCACCTGAGATACACCAGGCGAAACTGGGGAGCAAGACAGACCACACAACCCAGGGTCCCAGCACGGGGAAATAAAGCCCCAAAACACCAATCGAAAACACTTGTGGAGCTTGAGGTGCCGGGAGAGACTCCAAACCTCACAGGAGAGTTCACTGGAGAGACCCACAGGGTCCTAGAACTTACAAAAGCCCACCCGCCAGGAATCAGTATCAGAAGGGCCCACTTTGCTTGGAGGAAGCAGCGGAAAGGACTGAAATCCAGCAGAAAGCAGAGCAAGCACCATTGTTCCCTCTCTGACCACTCCCCCACAAACAGCATCACAACCCTGCCACTGGGTTGACCAGCCCTGGGGAACACCTAAGGCTCCACTCCTCACTACATAACAGGCATGTCAAGACAAAAAAAAAAGTGGCCCAAACAAAAGAGCAGATCAAAGCTCCAGAACAAATGAACTAAGCAACAAAGAGATAGCCAACCTATCAGATGCACAGTTCAAAGCACTGATGATCAGGATGCTCACAGAATTGGTTGAATTTGGTCATAAATTAGATGAAAAAATGAAAGCTATGCTAAGTGAAATGAAGAAAATACACAGGGAACCAATAATGATGGGAAGAAAATTGGGACTCAAATCAAGGGAGTGGACCAGAAGGAAGAAAAAAACAACCAAACAGAAAAGAATGAAGAAACAAGAATTCAAAAAAATGAGGAGAGGCTTAGGAACCTCCAGGACATCTTTAAACGTTCTAACATCCGAATTATAGGGGTATCAGAAGGGGAAGAAGAACGGCAACAAGTGGAAAAGTTATTTGAACAAATCATAAAGGAGAACTTCCCCAATCTGGCAAAGGAAATGGACTTCCAGGAAGTCCAGGAAGCTCAGAGAGTCCCAAAGAAGTTGGACCCAAGAAGAAACACACCAAGGCACATCATTATTACATTAGCCAAGATTAAAATGAAGGAGAGAATCCTAGAAGCAGCAAGAGCTAAGGGGACAGTCACCTACAAAGGAGTTCCCATCAGGCTGTCAGCGGATTTCTCAAAAGAGACTTTACTGGCAAGAAGGGGCTGGAAAGAAGTACTCCAAATCATGAAAGGCAAGGACCTACATCCAAGATTGCTCTATCCAGCAAACCTTTCATTTAGAATAAAAGGGCAGATAAAGTGCTTCTCAGATAAGGTCAAGTTAAAGGAGTTCATCATCACCAAGCCCTTAGTATATGAAATGTTAAAGGGATTTATCTAAGAAAAAGAAGATAAAAAAACATGTACAGTAAAATGACAGCAAACTCACAATTATCAACAACCACACCTAAAACAAAAGCTAAGCAAACAACTAGAACAGGAACAGAACCACAGAAATGGAGATCACATGGAGGGTTAGTAACAGGGGAGTGAGAGGAGAGAGGGGTTAGAAGGTACAGAGAATAAGTAGCATAGATGGTAGGTAGAAAATAGACGGGGGAGGGCAAGAATAGTATGGGAAGTGTAGAAGCTGAAGAACTTGTAAGTATGACCGGTGGACATGAACTAAAGGGGGGAATGTGGGTGGCAGGAGGTGTGCAGGGTGGAGGGGAATGAAGGGGGGGAAATGGCACAACTGTAATACCATAATCAATAAAAAATATTTTTTAAAAAGACAACTAAGCACTACTAGACCCATCTTACAGGGCAAAAAAAACTTTTTGGCCAACCCAATATTAACACCCTACTATTTTCTATTAAAATTTTGAAGGTGGCTGGTGTGGCTCAGTGGACTGAATAGCAAGCAGTCTGTGAACCAAAGGGTCGCTGGTTCAATTCCCAGTCAGGGCACATGCCTGGGTTGCAGACCAAGTCTCCAGTAAGTGACGCTTGGGAGGCAACCACAGGTTGATGTTTCTCTCCCTCTATTTCACCCTCCCTTTCCCTCTAAAAATATATAAAATATTTAAAAATTTTTTGAAGGTGGATGAGGTCTAAAATTATACATTAACTATAAAATTGATGGTTTTAAATTTTTCTAAATAATCTGATATCCAGTCAAGTAATAGATGGGCACATCCTCTGACCTAGCAATTTCACGCCTAGGTTTAACTCTAAACGAGTTTTTGCTTATGTGCACAAGGCGACACATTCAAAGATGTTCACAGCCACACTGTTTGTAATAGCAAAAAAATTGATAACAACCTCAAAGTTCATCCATAGGAAAACATAATAAATCATGGTACAATCATATACTGCCACACTATAAGACTAAGAATGAGTGAAATATAACCACATGTAATAACATGGACAAATCTCCAACATAATGTTGAACAAAGTATCATTCCATTTATATAAAGTTCAAAACCATAAAATCTTAGTTCTTTAATGATACACATATTTGTAATATACTATAAAAGAAAGTAAATGTAAGATGAACTCTACAATCATACAGTGATTGGGGGAGTAGATAATGAGTGGAAGAGAGAGAGAGATAAATAGGAAGTGACACATGGAAACCCAAGAGTATGGCTAATACTCTGCTCCTTAAGTCACTGGTACATACATTGGAGTTCACTTTAATATTCTTATACCTTCCATGTTCTATATATAATTTTATATTAAATTTCACAAAAAAATTTATTTAGGACTTCCGCCAAGATGGAGGTATAGGTGGATGTGCCGTGCCTTCTCACACAACCAAGTTTAGGGACAACTAAATATTAGCAACACAAAACACAGCCAGAACACGGAAAATTGAACTTTTTGGAAGTCCGTTAACAACAAATTCTTCAGCCTGACCGGTAAGGGGCGAAACCAGTGGCTGGTGGAGCAGGGTTGCACAAGAGGACTCGGTCAGATGGACTCAGGCGCGGAATCCAGACGCGCGAATCCAGGCACAGGGTTGGACCTAGAGAGACAGAACGAGTGACCAGGGGAGCAACTGAGCGAGTGACCAGGCGAGCTACCGAGGAGGAGACAGCAGGGAAGCGGTGCTGCGTGTTGACTGTGGTCGCCTATTTGTGCGCAAGCGGACAGGCGAGGGAGTGGGCGATTTGACCAGGGCCCGGCGTCCCCGCGGCAGGCAGCAGTAGAGGGCACCGCCATTTCCCCGCTCTGACCACGCCCCCACATACAGCGTCACAACCCAGCGACCTGGGAGTCCAAGGCGCTGCTTCACACTTAAAGGGCCAGAACAGACCAAAAATGTCACAAGTTCTCACAGTCCCTGAGCCCATAGACCTAAGCGATGAAGAAATAGCAAAACTCTCAGATGCACAGTTTAAAACACTGGTCATCAGGATCCTCACAGAACTGGTTGATTATAGCCACAAATTAGAGAAACATATGAAGGCGAAACTAATTGAAATGAATGCAATTGCACAGGAAACCAATAGCGATGAAAAGGAAACTGTGACTCAAATCAAGGGAGTGGACCAGAAGAAACCAAATAATGACCAAACAGAAAAGAGTCAGGAAGCAAGAATTCAAAGAAATGAGGAGAGTCTTAGGAACCTCCAGGACATCTTTAAACGCTCCAATATCCGAATTATAGGGGTACCAGAAAGGGGAAAGGAACAGCCACCAGTGGAAAACTTATTTGCACAAATAATAAAGGAAAATTTCCCCAATCTGGCAAAGGAAATAGACTTCCAGGAAATCCAGGAAGCTCAGAGAGTACCAAAGAAGTTGGACCCAAGAAGGAACACACCAAGGCACATCATCATTACATTAGCCAAAATTAAAATGAAGGAGAGAATCCTAGAAGCAGCAAGAGCTAAGGGGACAGTCACCTACAAAGGAGTCCCCATCAGACTGTCAGCAGATTTCTCAAAAGAGACCTTACAGGCAAGAAGGGGCTGGAAAGAGGTATTCCAAGTCATGAAATCCAAAGACCTACAACCAAGATTGCTCTATCCAGCAAAACTTTCATTTAGAATGGAAGGACAGATAGGTGCTTCTCAGATAAGATCAAATTCAAGGAGTTCATCATCACCAAGCCCTTATTATATGAAATGTTAAAGGGACTTATCTAAGAAAAAGAAGTTAAAGAAACATGAACAGTGAAAAGGACAACAAACTCACAGTTATTAACAACCACACCTAAAACAAAAGCAAACTAAAAGGACAGCTAGATCAGGAGGTAAACATAGAATTGAAGACCTCAAGGAGGGTGAGCAACAGGGGAGTGGGAGGAGGAGAAGGGGGAGAAGGTACAGAAAATAAGTAGCATAGACAGTAGATAGAAAATAGATGGGGGGGCAAGAATAGCATGGGAAATATAGAATCTAAAGGACTTGAGACACATGGTCATAAAGTAAAGGGGGGTAATGGTGGGGAAGGGGGGGTAGGGTGGAGGGGAATGAAGGGGGAATAGAACAACTGTAACAGCATAATCAATTTTAAAAAATTAAAAAAAATTTTTTTTAAGTTTCTAAATCTTATGCATTTTAAACTGAAATTATTTATTTTACTTGTTCGATTAAGGCACTCCTTGCTTCAGTTGCCTCCTTCAGCAATTCAGCGTCACTCATTTCCAAAAGGGGTTTTCTCTCAAAGTCTTTTCCATCATCTGAACTGGAATTCCAAAGGAGCTTTTCTTTACTTACTACATCCACCACTCCTTTGAAATTTCTGGCTTCACCAATTGGTAACTATAAATCGAAGTAAAAGTAACATTAAATATCACTCAATGAGAACAGCACTGGAGATAAATCTCATCTTTCCACCAAATGTCCATTATTATTCCCTTAATCTTACCTATTTTTATTTATATCCCAATTTCTTCCAAAGAGGACCTGAGATAGCTTTAGAAGTATATATGTCACAATAAGTAAACTCATGAGGAAACTGAGGAGCTATTGTTATTAATCAACCAACCTGTAAAAGCAAAGGCTTTGCCTTCAACTTCTCTCTGATGCTTTCGACTGCATAGTTAAAACTGTAGAAAGCAAAATAATTACCCTGTAGTTAAAAATGTTAAGATTTCAAAAACAGGTTTAAGAATGCTCTCTAAAATTATAACCCTTTTCATAGTTCCTAATATTCACCACTTCACGGTCTTTCACAGGACATCTTAAATAAAAATTTAATGTCAGGTAACAGTAACTGAGTATATATCAGAATCTGTCACACGGGTTATTCAGGGTATTATCATTGTTAGCTTCACTTTAACTAAGTTTGAGGTTAAGGTTACCTGAATTGATCAAACTCATAGATAATAAATTGCAGTCAGGATTCAAATGCAAGATTTGTGATTACAAGCCAAGGAGTCTTCTAATACCTACTTGTTATCGTACAGGGCTACCAGCTTTCTCCCAAGAGCAGGTCTAATTTTTCTATACCTTTACCTCAGGCACTCTTAATATCATCTGCTAGACTGTTCACTTCTGTGCTAAAACTGGGGGTTGGCTGTCTATGGCACTCATGTTATCTTTGGCACATGGGCTTATTCTGGTCCCATTTTCTTTGAGAACCAGCCTGGCATCTCGTCACTTCCCTCCCCATCATTACAGGTGCTGTAAGTCAGTAAAAGTAGTATTTTCATCTACCTCAAGAAACTCCAAACAGAAAAGGATCAGAACTTGAGCCCCAACCACTTGGAAGGTTGTGCTTTTATTAATCAAAACAAAAGTCCTTTAAGCCAACAACCTTAGAATTAGTGTCGAGATTTACCTAAACACAAAGCACACTGTGTGGTGGGAGGGAAGATACAGTTTATGTTTGTTTCTGCCACTCTCACACCAGACCACGTTTCCCTAGAATCCTTTATATTCTAGATTGTCTTTTTCATATTTTCTCCAAATCCTTCATATATTCTTGATATTCTGAATTCTGAATTATGTTCTCAGAATAACGTATCATTTTTGGTTACACCTGAGAATTACCACAACATTTCAGCATTAACTCAGTTGCAGATCTTACAACATTTATCAACATTCTCCTCTCCCACTTCCTTTCTGTGGAGAACATATTACCCAATAGCTACAGGAAATCAGAGGACAAGAAAGAACATGGATCTCTGAGGCAACTACAGGAAACAATTCTCTAACCTCTACACTGACAGGGGGGCACCGTAACCTCTAGCAATACATACAGGGACTACACCATACAGCTCTAAACAGAACCAATGGAAATCAACAAGACACCACACTGCCATGATCCTAGAAAACAGAATATAGTCTCTCTATACTAGAATTAGGATAGTTCATCATCTGTCAGCTCTCTATTAATCTCTCCTTATTACTTAACCTATGAATGAGATGCTTTTTAAAAAAAATAGGACTAAATAGAGATTTCATGCATTATTTATACTCTACAGGAAATAACAATTTCTAAATTTAAGTTATATTCCATTAAAAGTTCAAATTGTATTCTTACTTTGATAAGCCAAAAAACACACTTTAAATAAATACCTCGCTCCAGTTTTGTCCATCTTGTTTAAAAAACAGATTCGAGGTATCTGGTGTTTATCAGCTTGCCTCCATACTGTGAGAGTTTGTGCCTAAAGCAAAGCGCAAATATTGGACAAAAATAACCGTTACTACACATGGAATAAAGAGATCTAAGGCTCTATTATTACATGGAATTGGGCCTTATTGTAGCACAGAATTAGTGGCACTGTATTTACACTTCCAGAGTTGTTCTTTTGCTATTAGGTTAACACCTCTAAGAATGTAACAAAGTGTGACAAAACGTATGTCTCAAACTCAGAATGATACTTTGAGTCAACTAGGTGGCCACACAAAAAGAATTAACACCCGGGGAAGCAATGAGAGTCATGGAAAGAGGACTAACCAAGAATCAGATTTCCTTTTTGTTTGGCTTCCCCTCATCTGGGTGTTGTCACACAACAGTGAGCTTCTGTGTTCTGATCTGCGAAATACGGACTTTTGCCTGAATTCAGACACTTGGGATTTTAAAAGAACAGAGGTATACTATAAAAATGCTGTGACAAAAATTGTGTATTTCTACTGTGACTGAATGTTCATGTAAACTGAAGAAGACTTAAGGGGAAAAAAACAAGCCAATACCTGTATTTATAACCTGCAATTCTCACATGCTTTTCTCTTTGACTTAATTCTACTTTGTGCACACATTAGATACAAATATTTTAAGTCTATGACATACCTGTGCCTAGTGGAGTGCAACAGCCTTGAAAAGAGCATAAAAAGCCTAATGTGCTATAATTAATTAAAAGTAAAGCCAACTTATACTTTGACAGTTTTATTAGGTAAAATTTATACATGTACATAAATAATAAACAATAAAATATACAGCTCTTAAGTATACAGGTCATTAAGTTTTGATAAATGAATACACTTGTATACCTACTGTCCCAATCAAGATATAGAACATAGAACCTAAGAAATTGCCCCACTCCCCCATAAGTGACCTATTCTGAATCCTATTTTTCCATTACCATTTATCCCCTTTATCCTCCCTCCCCCCTGCAATCACCACACCATTGTCCACGTCCATGAGTCCTTTTTCCTCAATCCCTCCACCCCCTAACATGCCCCCAATACTGTCTTCTGCTCTCCAACTATGGGTCTGTCTCTATTTTCCTTGTTAATTGTTTGTTCACCAGATTCCACATGTGAGTGAGATCATAAGGCATTTGTCTTTCCCTGACTGGCTTCTTTCACTTAACATTATGTTCTCTAAATCCATCCATGCTGTCCCAGAGGGTAAAATTTTCTTCTTTTCTACAGCTGGTAGTATTCCATTGTGTAAATATCCCATAGTCATTTTCTCCCCTCATTTACTGAAGGGCCCTTGGGCTGCCTCCATATCTTGGCAATTGTAAATAATACTGCAGTGAACATAGGGGTGCTTATGTTCTAATGAGTGCTTTGGGTTTCTTCAGATATAGTCCCAGAAGTAGGATCCCTGGGTCATAAAGCAGTTCCATTTTTAATTTTTTGATCTATCTCTATACTGCTTTCCATAATGGCTGCACGAGGCTTGCATTTCCCTCAACAATGCAAGAGGGTTCCCTCCTTTCTCCACATCCTCGCCAGCACTTGTCATTTGTTGATTTATTAATGATAGCCATCCTGACAGGTGTGAGATTGTATCTTATTGTGGTTTTAATTTGTATTTCTTTTATGACTAGTGATGATGAGCATCTTTTCATATGTCTATTGGCCATCTGTGTGTCCTCTTTGGAGAAGTGTCTAATCAGGTCCTTCACCCATTTTTTATTCTTTTTTTTTGGTGTTGAGTTTTATAAGTTCTTTATAAATTTTGAATATTAACCCCTTATCAGATATAGCAGTGAATATGTTCTTCTATTCTGTGGGTTGTCTTTTTATTTCGTTGATGATTTCCTTTGCTGTACAAAACTTTTTAGTTTGATGTAGTCCCATTTGTTTATTTTTTCTTTTGTTTCCCTTGCCTGAGGAGATACATCTGATAAAAAATGTCAGAGATTTTGCTGCCTATGTTTTCTTCTTGGATTTTTATGGTTTTGGGTATAATATTTAAGTCTTTAATCCATTTTAAATTTATTCTTGTGTGTGGTGTAAGAAGGCGGTCTAGTTTCATTTCTCTGCAAATATCTGTCCAGTTTTCCCAACACCATATATTGACTGAACTATCATTAGCTCATTGTATGTGCTTGCTTCCTCTGTCAAATATTGACTATAAAAGTGTGGGTTTATTTCTGGGCTCTCTATTCTGTTTCATTGATGTATATGTCTGTTTTTATGCCAATACCATGCTCTTTTGATTACTGTGGCCTTACAGTACCGTTTGATATTATATAGTGTGATTCCTCCAACTTTGTTCTTCTTTTTCAGGGTTGCCACTGCTGTATGGGGCCTTTTGTGGTTCCCTGTAAATATTTGAAATACTTGTTCTAGTTCTGTGAAACATGTCACCAGAATCTTGATAGGAACTGTGCTGAATCTATACATTGCTTCGGGTAGTATGGACATTTTGATGATGTCAATTCTTCGTATCCAAGAACACAGTATGTGTTTCCGTTTATTTGTATCCTCTTTCATTTCTTTTTCAGCATCTTATACTTCTCTGAGTACAGGTTTTTTATACCCTTGGTCAGATTTATTCCTATTTATTCCTAGGTATTTTATTCTTTTTTTTGAAGCAATTATGAATAGAATTGTTTTCTTAAATTCCCTTTTTGATAGTTCATTATTGGCATATAAAAATGCAACTGATTTCTGGATATTAATTTTGTGTCCTACTTTGCCGAGTGCATTTATCAGCTCTAGTAGTTTCTTGGTGTAATCTTCAGGGTTCTCTATGTAATGTATCTGTCACCATAGATTTATTCTGCCTATTCTTGAATCTCATATATAGACATGGTCTTTCGCTCAACATATTTGTAACAATTACTCATGTTGTTGGGTATTTTGGCTCACTCATTTTTATTGCTAAATTCCTTTGTATAAAAATACTGGTTTGTTTTTTCTATCCACCTGTGGATGTACATGGGTTGTTTCAAGTTTGTTATTATGAATTTCGCCACCTAAGCATTCTTAACATATCTTTGGTGGACATATGTTTTCATTTCCTTGGATGAAGATACAGGAGTAAAATTATTGGGTTATAAAACAGGTGTATATTTAACTATATTACAAACTGCCAAATAGTCTTCCAAAGCGACTGTAATATTGTATAGTCCCATTAACAAGATATGAGTTCCATTTGCTCCAAATCCTCAACCCACAGTGGCCATCATTCTTATTCAGTCCTTCTTGTGGGTGTTAAATGGTCTCTTTTTGTAATTTTAATTTGTATTTCCCTTTTGACCAATGAGACTAAACATCTTTTCATGTGCCTACTGCCCACTAACATATCTTCCGTATTGAAGTTATCCATTCAAGTCCTTTGTTCATTTTTAATCGTGTTGTTCATTTTTATTATTGATTAGCAGTTCTTCATATAGTCTACAAATCCTTGTCAAACACATGTAGTGTGAGAATTTCAGCACATATTTCCTAAGATAATGATATCCACCCACATAACCAACAGTGTTTCTGCACTCAGGAAATTCAGCATTTGTGTACTTGTTTTTCCGCTAGAAGCTATACAGATTTAGCTTAACACTATGATCCACTCCTAACTAAATTTTGATTATGGTGATGAGGTTTTGGTGGTGGGAGGGAATATATTATAAGTTTCTCCTAAACAAAACATATTTTTAAAAAATTAAAGACTCCCATCCCATTCCATAACAAAACATATTTTTAAAAAATTAAAGACTCCCATCATTCCATCAGCTAGCTAAAAAACCTGTTTCACAAACAAAAGCCTCCTATGTCACAAATTTAACTTCCTATTCCAGCATATTTGAATCTTAAATAATGCAGTCTGTCTGAATGATTACATGTCAAATTTATATAAAGATGTTATAATGATGCCCTGGCTGGCATAGCTCAGTGGATTGAGCACGGGCCTGCAAACTAGAGTATCGCGGTTCGATTCCCAGTCAGGGCACATGCCTGGGTTGCAGGCCAGTTCCCGGCAGGGGACACAGGAGAGGCAACCATACATTGATGTTTCTATCCCACTCTTTCTCCTTCCCTTCCCCTCTCTCTCTCAAAAAAAAAAAAAAAAAAAAAGAACTGTTAAAACAAAAAAAAAAATATGTTATAATGACAAAAAGCATGAAACCATCAGGAAATGAAGCAACTCAGAAAGAAACAGAAATAACAGTATGTGATCAACTTTGGACCTTGGTGTCAGGCTTTGCATCAAGCAAATGTCACTGTCTATTGAGGGGTCTGTAGGCAGGGCATTCAGTAACTGCTTCCTTAACTCCCTCCCAACTTTACACGTTGAAAAATTTCAAATCTAGGGAACAGGTGAAAGAAGAGTACGCAATAAACATACGTGTCCCCTTCATCCAGATTCACCAAATATTAACATTTTGCCACACCCGTTTTTCTTTTCTACAAACACATGCATATGCACACATTACACATGCATGGTGGCTATGAAAATATGCCACCTAGATCTACTCTGAGAGCATCAATTAACTGTGGCCCCACCTGCTGCCCTTCTAGGTCTACCATTGTGTTCTCTCAAGGCACCAGCTTCTTGTGGGCTGTCCCTAGCTAATTGAGTGAGCTCAGCAGGACAAATGGAGGCCTATTGCGTGCAAGACAAGGGACTCCTCTAACCAGTGACTTGGGCTCGAGGACTCCCCCACCAGTTTAGCCAAACCCTTTTTGGAACTGTGCTGCAGTCTGACACTCTTCCTACACAATCCGCCTTCCTTCCCCTTCCCCTTTCTAAGTGTCAAACGTGCCCTGTGATCTGAAAGTCTCTCTCACTTTCCTCATTTCTCCCTTATTCTTTACAGGGATTTCCCCCAATTAATCTCCTACACATCTAATTTCATCTTGTCATCTATAGCTCAAAAGTACCCAAACTAATACTGTGTGTGTGTGTGTGTGTGTGTGTGTGTGTGTGTGTGAAAGAGAGAGAGAGCTGAACCATAAGATCAAAGTACAGATATCATGACATTTCATTTCTAATACTTTAGTATATATTTCCTATATACTAACATAATTAATTATGATCATATTCAGAAGAATTTAAGTTGACAAAATACATATAGTCTATACTCAAATTTCTCTGATTTTCCCAATGATGTCCTCTGTAACTTCCTTTTTGTATCCAGGATGAAGCTACAGATCATATATTATACCTAGTTTTCTTGTCTCTCTAGAAGCCTTCAATCTAGAACAGTTCCTCTAGCCCTGGCTGGTGTGACAGAGTTGGTTGGAGCGTTGTCCCATAGACCAAAGGCTTGGGGAGTGGGTTCAATTCACAGTCAGGGCACATACCCAGGTTGCAGATTCGATACCTAGCTGTGGCATGTATGAAAAGACAACTGATCGATGTCTCTCTCCCACATCAATGTTCTTTCTCTTTCTCTGTCTCTGTCTCCCCTACCCCCACCCTGTGAAAAAATGTCCTCAGGTGAAAATAAAAAAATTTTTTTTAAATGAACAATTTTCTAATTTTAACTTCACCCCTCAATCGCTGTTTTCAGAAATTAAAACAGTTTTTCGATTTCTGAAAAATCCCAGTCGTTTGTTTTGCACAATTTCTTTCCATTTAGATCTGATTGTTTTTTCATGATTAGATTTGTCCAGGACATTTCTGCCAGGAATACAAAATAGGTTACATTGTGTTCTTACTGCATCTTATCAGGAGGCCCATGGCATCAATTGGTCCCATTTTGGGAATGTTAATTTTGATCACTTCATTAAGATACTACTTCAGTAATTTTAAGATTAGAAGAACTAATATGAGTTCTTCTATATACAACCATTCTTAAGACAAATGAGGTAGCAGCTAAAGAGAGCATAACTGACCCCAGCAGCAATAATTTATTATAAGTCCATTTTCATGACTTATTCAAGAAGCTTTATATTGACTGTTGAGAAACAATTCTTCATGGGCCTCTCATGTTTTCTGCCTGTTTTTGTTGGGAGGGGGCACACACTGTTTTTGTGTTCTGGACTGTTTTTCAAGGATGTTTGTAGTGACCATCTTGAAAGAGAAACAGTGTCTCTCTCCCAAGCAAAGAGCAGGCATTTTCCAAGACAGCATTTCCACAGCTATGTGGCTGTCACCTGATTCCCTTCCTGGTTGCCCTTGGGACTTAGGACAGGGGAACCAGCACAAGAAATGTGCTGATACACTGGCTGTCACTATTTCTGTGACTAATAAAGTCTTTTACCTCTGACTCAGGGAATCTTGTTTCTCCCTCCCAGAATCCACAAAACTGTTGCATGCTAACTTGTTAGCATGATAATTAGGTAGAATCTCAGGCCCTTCACAGTTCAACTCTACTTTCAATATTTTTGCAAAGAAAAGCAAACCATACTTTCTGCTAACAACGAAATATCTGAGATTCTATAAAGAAACCATCTCAATATTAAATTCCAACTTCCTTTAATCATAATTTGATTTACATCAGCTTACCAAACAAAGGGTTATAGTAAACTAAATCTGATAATTCTACTTTTTTAAAAAAATCATGCTGCTCTATCTTTATTTTTCTTTGGCAATTTTTTTTACCTCTACACCAGCAGAGGCATCAAATACAGCCACCGCGACCATCTAACACTCTTAGGCGCACTCAACCTCCAAAGTAAAATCCACATGACCTAAGAAAAAGAGGAAAATATAACATTTAAAAATCTTAAAACAAAAATTTAATAAAGTGTGACTTGGCAATCCCACTTTTGGGATATATATCTAAAAGAACTGAAAGGACAGTATCAAAAAGATACACGCGCAGCTATGTTCACAGAAGCACTATTCACAATGGCCAAGAGGTGACACGCAACACTCATGTCTACTGATGGCTGAGTGGTATATACACAAAAATGTGTTAAATATGTACCATGGAATACACAGCCTTAAAAACAAGGACACACTGTCACCTTCTACAGCATGAATGAACTTCAAAGGGACTTTTGCTAAGTGACATCAAGGCAGTCACAAAACAATAAATATTGTATGACTCCACTTATGTGAGGTATCTGAAGTTGATTCCATAGATGTAGAATGTAGAATGGAGGCTACTGGGAGTGGTGTAGGACAAACAGAAAAAGAATGGTTGTTTAATGGGAATAGAGTTTCAGTTCTGCAAGATGAAAAAGTTCTGGAGATCTATATCTTAACAATGTCAATATACTTAACGCTGCTGAACTGTACACCTAAAAATGGCACAAATGGTAAATTTTATACTATTGTGTTTTCTACAATAAAAAAACCACAAACACAAACAAAAACCTCAAATGATGCAGCATCTCTACACTGCTGGAACATCGCCATACCTGAGTGTGTCAATTAGATTGACTCTGTACCCCTTCCAGTCAAACGTAACAGCAGCGGACTGAATAGTGATGCCTCTTTCTCGCTCTTGAGCCATGAAATCTGTCACCGTGTCTCCATCATCAACATCTAACCAGGAAAAAAATGAAACACTTAGATTTAATTACAAGTGTTTTCTTTTTTTCTTTTTAATTTTATTTCTTTATCTTTAGAGGGGAAGTGGAAGGAGAGAGGGAGAAAAATATCAATGTGTGGTTGCTTCTCGTGCATCCCCTTGCTGGGAACTGGCCTGCAACCCAGGTAGTATGTGCCCTGACTGGGAATCAAAACCACGATCTTTTGGTTCACAGGCCCATGCTCGATCCATTGAGCACCACCAGCCAGAGCAATTTTCTTGGTATTTGATATCTATCTGACAATTTAATTGGCTTGAAACACATTAGTTGTAAAATATTTGGTTTAATATTAAGAGGCCTTAATCCTTCTCTAAATAAACCCTTGTTCCTGAGGAAAAAATCTTTTTCAGTAAGATTAGTAATTTTCCCATGAAAAATAATTTTTCTATAACTAAGATTAAAATCTGTTTAAGTATTTTAATGTTACTGAACTATATACTTCTTTCATTTTTTTCCTAGTTTAGCTTTCATTATTCCTTCCTTCATCTGATGTTCCCTTACACCTGATTTCTTGGTCAAAGGCAGAGCAGTGCAATGAAAGAGCACAGAGACGGCTAGATTCAAATGCCAACTTTATTGCTTACTATCTCTGTCATCTTGAACAAGTTACTTAACCTAGTTTGTTAAAAAGCAAAGCAATAATAAAGCCAAACTTTGCTAAAGTTTAGTTATAAGAATGAAATAGGCTATATATAAAGTACCTCATCTCAGAAAATGTTAAGTAAATGGTACTACATACGGAAAAATGTAGAGAAAATATTCCTCTCAAGTTTCCTTTATAAACTCTTCTCATTATTAAATTTTAAAAAAGGGAATTTATTCGTATAATCTGAAGTAGAAGTCTTAGTAGAACTTCTGTTACTGCATAAAGTCAACGGTAAAGTTCATCCTGATGACCAAAATGGTCACTGAAATTAATCTGTAATAAAACTCTTTTAATTAAAATCAATTAATTTTTTCAATTAGTTTACACTCAATATTATCTCTGTATTAATTTCTGCATACAAGTATATGCTGTGTACAGCAAAGTGGTTAGACAATCTGTTATTTTATGGCAAAGTGCTCCCTCCGATGTTTCTATTTTTTACCATCTGACACCACACACATTGTTATTAGGGTATTATCTAACTATAATATTCCCTATGCTGTACTTGACAGTTCATGACTATTTCTTAACCACCTTTGTACTTACTTAATCCCTTCACCTTTTTCACCCAGTCCTCTAACCTACCTTCCCACAAAATTCTTAACTTACACATTTTATTCTAATTAAATTTATATAGTAAAAGACATGAAAAAGAGGATGTCCAGTCAAGGTGACAGAGTAGAGTAGACAAATACTGTGCTTGCCTCCTTCCACAACATCAAAACTAAGCAACTAAAATAGAACAACTATCCCTGAGAACCACCTGAAGACTAGCTGAACAGAAGTCCTATTCCTCATGATATAAAGAAACCATGCTGAGGCTGTGGGTGGGTTGAGCCGAGACACAGAATGGGCAGGTTCCACGCCCAACGGTGGCCCCCCTGAGGAAGCCAGAGGTCCCAGCCCCCACATCAGGTCCAACCCAAAGCTCCAGGGCCAGTAAGAGTGGGAGTGCCCATAACATATGACTGTGAACCAGCAGAGACTGTGTCCAAGATGGAAGATGGCTGGAGAGCTAGGCGTCCTCTTGAGGGGGCCCGCGCGAGGACCACCTTGCTCACAAACTCACTTGCTCTGACTCCAAACAGGGGGCAGCAACTTTAAAAGCACCAGGAACACACGGGGAGGAACTAAATAGACTAGCTTTTCGAGCAAGGGCTGAAAGAGCAGGGGTTGGGAGAGCTTTCTCTGGAGATGGAAGTGCTGGTAGCCTGTTCCTTTGTTGAGCCCCGCCCCCAAGCAGCAGATATAGCACAGGCAGAAACCAAATCTGCGATTAACCTGGTTAATACCTAACGCCCACACCCTAGAGATTCCCCTGAGATTCTACCTCCCACCCTTGTGCACCCAACCAAATCTCTTCCAGCAGCTTTTAAAACAAGTGGGCTGCCTTGGCTCAAGCTGCAGACCCAACCAAGCAGACTTTCTCAAAATCTCTCAAAGGTCCAAAACTCCAGAACAAGCAGCAGCTGGCCTTGGTGTGCTCTGAACCTCTGGCTAAGTGACTCCTGACTTCAACACCACTAAACGGTGACTGGTCTCAACCTGCATTGTGACTTACATCAGGTGACCCCACACTTAGCATAAACAGTGACCAGTCTTGCTTTACAACACAGCTGCAAATAAGTGGCCACAAGCCCAGCACAAGTGGCAGCTGGCCTGAAGCTCAGTGGTGTCCATCAAAGGGTCCCATGCCCAGACTCGTGGCAGACAGCCTAGGTTTGCAGCACAGCCTCTCCACAACGCCTCTAAGCCCAGCGCAAATGGCAACTAAACACCAGCTACTTTGCAGCTCCTACCAGACCCAAGCAGGGCACAAGCTGCAGCTAACTTTGTCTAGCATCAGAGACCCTCCCAAAGAGCTTCGAACCAACACAACTGGTGGCCAGCTTCAAACCACACTGGAGCACCACCCAGCCCTCCACAAAGACACACAAGAAAGGTGAACTTGGCGCTTGGCACCAGAGCCCACTAAGTGACCCCCTATGGGGTCAACACCTGCAACAGCTCACCTGCTGGTGCCATAGCTATGGCCACCCTTCAGAGGCACTCAGCCTGAGGGTCAATCCCACCCATGATGTGCCAACAGCGGTAAGGGATTCAACCGCTACAGGAGGGCACGCACAACCTGCTGAGGACACCTGGAAGTACCTGGCTCAGGTAACCAGAGGGCCACTGGGGCACACAGGACACCTATCTGTGAGCCCATACTGACTGGGAGTCGTAGCAGATCTCCCTACATAGAAACAAACACGCACGTGAAGTCAGCCAAAATGAACAAGAAACATGTCCCAAATGAAAGAACAGAA
>NW_026521540.1:0-45122 GCF_021234435.1 Artibeus jamaicensis
GGGTCTTGAAGGGAACTTTTGCTTCTGCCCAGCAATTCCTTCTGCAGTACAGTCCATCCGCATAGTTTCCTGTAGAGGGCGCCAAACACACACCCATTGTGTTCTCCTTTTAAAAAAACAAGACAAATTGAGTGACCTGGAAGGTTTGAATAAAAACCACATCAGAGAAACCACTGTTTTGAGAACTCTTTTCCGCTTAATTAATGCACTTTGACTGTCAAATTCATTCTAGGTGTGCGAGTGATTTTTAGATAAAACATTAGAACAGAGCTCATACCGACAATTTGGGGCGAGGACTTCACTTTGCTGAGCTGTCTTCTCAAGCTGAACACTGTCGACAGAGAATCTTAGGCGAGTTAACTTTCCCCGGGATGCTCTCTTTGCTCTCATTTATCTGCATTCATCCCCGTGGGTACAGCTGAGTCTGGACCGAGGAGTTATAGACACATGAGTGACAGGGAGAAACCCATCAGGGATCACTGGAGAAAAGTTGGCCTGGTCTAAACAAACCCCTTTCTCTATCCATGCCAAGGAGTCTGAAAATCTACTTCAATTCCATCTACCACATTGTAAGGAGTCTAAACATTTTTTCTTCAAACAGTTAAATAGAACTACTATATGACCTAGCAATTCCATGCCTAGGAAGTGAAATCGAGAACTCAAGCCAATCCTCATACACAAATGTTCGTAGCAGCACCATTAAGAGTCACTGAATGATAGACACAACCGAAATTCAGCAACTGACAAATGATTGACAACATGGGGCTGCGTACGTGCACACAGAAACACACACACACACACACACACACACACACAGAGGAATATTACTCAGCCATGGGAAGGAATAAAGTACGAATAAAACGCTACAACATAAATGAACCTCAGAAAATGCTAAGTGGAGACTTCCGGCCAAGATGGAAACGTAGGTGGAAACACTGTGCCTCCTTGTACAACCAAGTTTAAAAACAACAAAGTTTTATTTAAAAAAACACAACCAAAACACAGAAAATTGAACTGTACGGAAGTCCGACAACAACGAACCCTTCAGGCAGACTGGTAAGAGGGTGGATCCACTGGCTGGCGGAGCGGGTCAGTCAGGAAGTGGCCAGACCAACCCAGGCTCATGGGAGGCAGTTGGTGGATCCCAAACGTGGGGTTGCAACGGGCAGACCCAGTGAGGGCGCAAGGCAGCAGGCTGACTGAGGTCACACATTCCAGTGCAGATAAACCAGCGCAGGAGCGAGCAGTGAGACGGATTGCACAGGCCCCAGCAGTGGGAAGGGGCAGAGGGGACCACTATTGCCCCTCTCTGACCTCTCCCCCACATATAGCGTCACAACCAAGCGACCGAGTTGCCCCACCCTGGTGAACACCTAGGGCTCCCACCCTCAAAAGTAACAGGTGCGAACAGACCAAAACATGGCTCAAGAAGAACTCAAAGCCCCAGAGCCAATAACTCTAAGCAACCAAGAAATAGTCAAACTTTCAAATGCACAGTTCAAAACACTGGTGATCAGGATGTTCACACAACTGGTTGATTTTAGTCACAAATTAGAGGAACATATGAAGGCTAAAGTAAGTGAAATGAAGGGAAATACACAGGAAACCAATAGTAATGGAAAGGAAACTGGGACTCAAAGCAAGGGAGTGGACCAGAAGGAAGAGAAAAACAACCAAACAGAAAAGGATGAAGAAACAAGAATTCAAAAAAATGAGGAGAGGCTTAGGAACCTCCAGGACATCTTTAAACATTCCAACATCCGAATTATAGGGGTACCAGAAGAGAAAGAGGAGGAGCAACAAGTGGAAAACTTATTTGAACAAATAATAAAGGAGAACTTCCCCAATCTGGCAAAGGAAATAGACTTCCAGGAAGTCCAGGAAGCTCAGAGTTCCAAAGAAGTTGGACCCAAGAAGGAACATGTTTCGTCCCTGTTCCGGGAGCCAGATGTTGCAGACCCTGCCCAGCAGAGTCCACCTGTTATGGTTTATGACGAGAATCAGTTCACAGGCAACAACAGCCCTGTGTGGAAAAAGGGAACAGGCACAACTACTCCCTCAAGGGGAGAGTGCCTATGGGTGCCTCGGCCACTCCCTCAAGAAGGGAGTGCCCCGACCCTTGCCTAGACAGGATTTTATTGTTTGCCTGGGGTCTTACATCATAGGAAGATTTATTATCTATCACATAGAATATTATTGTCTACATTCTAGGTACAATCAAGGAAATAAAAATAGCATGCAGAGGGGGATGGCAATGAGCTCATTCACTCTGTCCTTGGGAGAGCTCACACAGGCTTTGGAAGTTACCTTGAAGATAGACAATACACATTTGTTGTTTTAGACCAGGGTGATGGAGTTTTAGCCAGAGCAAGTCATAACAAACTATATGCATTTTCTTGGCCTGATACCCACAGGAAAACTCAGTTTGAAGGTCTGGCTCCTGCCCACCACTTTGCATCTGTAGGTTTTCCATACAGAGCTGAGTCACATTTGCCAGGCCAAGACAAACCGGTCCCCTACAGGAACACACCAAGGTGCATCATAATTACATTACCCAAGATTAAAATGAAGGAGAGAATCCTAGAAGCAGCAAGAGATAAGGGGACAGTCACCTACAAAGGACTTCCCATCAGACTGTCAGCTGATTTCTCAAAAGAGACCTTACAGGCAAGAAGGGGCTGAAAAGAGGTATTCCAAGTCATAAAATCTGAAGACCTACAACCGAGATTGCTCTATCCAGCAAAGCTTTCATTTAGAATGGAAAGGCAGATAAAGTGCTTCTTAGATAAGATCAAATTCAAGGAGTTCATCATCACCAAGCCCTTATCATATGAAATGTTAAAGGGACTTATCTAAGAAAAAGAAGATAAAAATATGAATAGAGAAAGGACAGCAAACTCACAGTTATTAAGAACCACACCTAAAACAAAAGCAAACTAAGAGGACAGCTAGATCAGGAGCAGAACCATAGAAATGGAGATCACATGGAGGGATAGTAACAGGGGAGTGGGAGGAGAAGGGAGAAGGTACAGAGAATAAGTACTATAGATGGTAGGCAGAAAATAGATGGGGGGAGGGCAAGAATAGTGTGGGAAAAGTAGAATCTAAAGAACTTGAGACACGTGGACATAAACTAAAGGGAGGGGAATGCTGGGGGAGGGGTGTGCAAGTTGAAGGGGAAAGAAGGGGGAAACAGGACAACTATAATGGCATAATCAATAAGATATATTTTAAAAAATTATGCTAAGTGGAAGTGGGCTGATATAAAAGTGACTCATATAAATGGAATGATTCCATTTACACAAAATACCCAGGACGGGAACATCCAGAGGGACAGAGCAGATGGGTGGTTACCAGGGACAAGAGGAAGCAAGGAAGAGGGAGCGCATGTGAAATGGATACAGGATTTCCTTTTTTTAAGATTTTATTTATTTATTTTCAGACACAGGGGAAGGGAAGGAGAAAAAGAGGGAGAGAAACATCTATATGTGGTTGCCTCTCATGTGCCCTGCTGGGGACCGGGACCACAATCCAGGCATGTGCCCTGACTGGGAATCAACCCAGTGACCCTTTGGTTCGCAGGCTGGCACTCAACCCACTGAACCACACCAACCAGGGCCCTGCTTTCAATTCTTCGGGGAGAACATTTAGAAGTGGCATTGCTGGCTCACATGGTAATTCTAAGTGAAACTTTCTGAGGAATTGCCAAACTATCCCTTTTCATTATTTCCTTCATTTTGGTTGAAAATTACATACATCATGAACGTACAGTTCATCAGCTCATCTCACACCAGCACACCCGTGTAAACTCTCGCCCATGTTGGAATTAAAACCAGGTCCCTCCAGAAGGTCCCTTTCAGTGGCTTCTAACACCAGAGATTAGTTTTGTCCACTTTGGAACTTCATAGAAATAAAACCATACTTTACTGATTCTTCTGTTATTAGATCCACTCACTCTCACGTTCTTCACTTGTGTGGTGAGACTCACACATGTTGCTGTCCGGAGCAGCAGTTCACGGGCGTACAAACACACCACCGTTTACTTGTCTGCTCCACTATCAATGGCTTATTGGGGTCGTTTCCAGTTTGGGGCTAAAATGAGTAGGGCTGTCATGAGTGTTCCTTGCACGTGTTTTCTACACAAACGCCCAGATTCCTGCTGGGCACATACCCATCCTCACGTCATAGGGCTTGTGGACACTCAACATCCCGCCAATGGGAACAGGTTTCCCAGGTGGCTGGGACGCCCACGAACAGTGGATGAGCGAGCGCTCAGGTGTTTTGCAGCTTTGATGACACTTGCTGTCATCAGCCTTTAAAATGTTTGCCATCAGGATGTGGGTGACTGTGGTGACACCTTGCTGTGGTTTTAATGTTCATTTCTTTGGTCGCTAAAGGGTTAAACCTTCTCAGATGTTAATTGGTCATCTGGGTATCTTCTCTTGTAAGTGCCTCAACTCTCTGCCTGTTTGTCTGTGAGCAGTTGGATGATTTTCTTATTGACTCTTAGGAGCTCTTTATATATTCTGAACATGAATCACTTGTTGGTTCTGTGTATCCCTATCTTCCTACTTATTGATGTCTGTCATTTCTCTCAATAACCTTTTATTAGAATTATCTGAGGGTATTTGATGTTTTCTGCTGCTGTTATAAATGTTATAACCTTTTAAGAGTAGAATTTTATTTTAAAATAGTCTCAGATTTACATAAAAGTTACAAAAATACTGCAGACAGTTGCTGTGGTGGTATTATTTTTTAAATTAAAAAAATTTAAATTTCACTGTATAATCATCTATTGCTGTTATATAAATACATAATTGTATTTTGTACAGTGTCCTTATAGATATCAACTTTGTATACTTACTTACTAATTGTAATAACTTATCTATTGATCTTTCTGGATTTTCCTTGTACTCAGTTATCTGTGAACAAGACAGTTTTGTTTCTTCCTTTCAAATCCCTAAAACTCTCCCCTTTACTGCACTGCCTTGAACTTCCAGGAAAATAGTAATATAAGTCATGGCAG
Organism: Artibeus jamaicensis; assembly: GCF_021234435.1. Taxonomy (NCBI): domain Eukaryota; kingdom Metazoa; phylum Chordata; class Mammalia; order Chiroptera; family Phyllostomidae; genus Artibeus; species Artibeus jamaicensis. Next base: position 5,027 of record NW_026521540.1, read on the forward strand.
CAAGATCCTAATCTCTTTGGCACTCTTGGGGAAAACTTGCAATAGTTAACCATTAAGTATGATGTTTGCTCTAGAATTTTCTGGTAGACATTCATTATCAGATTTAAAATGTCTGCTGTTGCCCTGGCCTGTGTGGCTCAGTGAGCTGGAGCACCGTCCCCAACAGCAAAAGGTTGCAGGTTCAATTCCTGGTTAGGGCACATGTGGATGGGTCCTAGTCAGGTCGCTTACGAGAGGCAACTGGTATTTCCCTCCCTCTCTCCCTTTCCTTCTCTCTAGATTAATGGGCATGTCCTCAGGTGAGAATTAAAAAAATTTCTGCTCTTTTCCATAGCTAAAAACTTTCTTTAAAGATCATAATTGGGTTTTGAGTTTCTTTTCTGGGTGGTGAATTGTATCCGCTAATTTTTCTGCCTATGTTAAAACACTTTCAGTATGCTTTTATCCTTTATTCTTGTTACGTTAATTCTCACATGCTGAACCAACCTTCATTCCTGGGGCAAACCCAACCTCTGGTGATATATTCTCCTGTTGACATATCTCTGCTTTGGGGCTTCTGATGCTTTCAAAGGAATTCTAAAAAATAAAAATACATGTAAATTTTTCAGCTTTTCAAGTTGGAAAGGTCTGGCTCGGGATTGGGCTGGGCTGAGAGGCAGGCTGTCTGGAGAGGTTTTTCTGGAAAGTGGACTGAGGTGTTCTCCTGCCACCGAAGCTGGGCTTGCTTCCCACCCAGCCTGGCAGGGATCCAGGAGAGGAGCGGAAGCATTTGAGTTCTGCCACAGGACTGGGACAAACCGTGTAGGCTCCCGCAGGAAACAGGAAACAGGCCGCCTGGCGGTTGTGCGGGCCCCCGCACCCCAGTCTGGTAGACTGGCTGGAGGGTGCATGCTCCGGAATCCCAGCCAACAGAGAGGTCTTGCTGCAACCAGAAAAACCGGTCTGGACAGTTTGAAACCAACAAGGGAAGGGTTTTTGTTGTTGTTGTTGTTGTTAGTTTTTCCCCTTTCTTTAGTAACTTTTTTTAGTTTTAGTAATCTTATATTTTTTTAATTTTATTATTGCTTTATCTTTCAATACTTTGTTCCTCTCCTTTCTTTTTTCCTGTTTTAGTCCTTCTTCCTTTCTTCCCAAACTTATCACTTTTGCCTCCCTTCTCCTGCCTTTTTGTTTGTTTGTTGCTTTGTTTTCTTTTTACCCACAAGACACACAAACAACTGGGAATTGCAAAAAGACCAGAGTGGGACCCAAAGAGGGGGCATCTCAACAGTAGAGACAGAGAGACAAATTTCACTTTGCTATAGCAGAGAAGCCACAAGTTGCTGCATATTTTTGTCATTATTCTCACTTCTTTTATATTTTAATAGTATCTTTGTATTACTCCTCTTTCTGTATAGGCTTCTTAGTCTTGGCTGGTTATATTCTATTATTTGACAGGTTTCCCCTGTTCTTTCCTCCACAGTGTATTGCTAATCCTCTATACTCCACGCCACTTGTTTTCCTTTAGCACACTACCCAAAGCTCTATACACCCTACTCAGACAGATCACACAGAGTCTGTCATGTGATTGTTGCTCTAATATTATCATAAATAATAGCTGTTCTATGCAACTGTCAATACTTCACAACCCATCTCCTGGATCTTAGCCCACTTTACAGGCCCCTAAATTCTATTACTGTAGTGATTAACTCTATTTGCTCACACACTACACCTATTTACTATTCTTTACTCTCACCTTACCTCAAAATCTGACCGCCCTGCAACCTCACTGCTTTCTAGATCCAACTCACAAGCCTTCTCTCCCCAACAAGAGACTTATCTTTTGTCCATCCTTTCTTGAAAGTGGCAAGTTGGGTTGAAGATTATGGTTAACAATATATATAGCCTAAAGATCTTCTATCTCTTCTCTACTGACTGTGACTGTAAATATCATAAAATACTCTTCTGCTGTCATAAACCATTTTGCCTCCCCCAGCAACCGATCAAACACACACACACACACACACACACACACACACACACACACACGAGTAGGTGGAAGCAGAGAACATCAAGATACTTGAATGAGACTGCACCACTGAATTTCACAGGTATTTTACCACAGAAGTTCACACCATAAACCCAGGGAGTCAGAACAGATCAATTTCAGAAGCTGAGGCAAACAAGAAGAGTCTCACAAACAATGGGAAGACAAAGAAACAATCCCCAAATGAAAGAAAAGCCTCAGAAAGAATGCTAGATGAAATAGAGGCACGTCAACTATCAGATATTGAATTCAAAGCACTGGTTATCAAGAAATTCAAAAGGCTCACAAGGAGCTACCAGAAATTACAGGGGAGTTACAATGAACTCACCGTGAACTATATCAACATGAAAAAGGAAATGGAAACCATCAGCAAAGGCCAAGAGGAAATGAAGAATACAATTTCTGAACTAAAGAACACAGTAGAAGGAATCAAAAGCAGGATCAATGAAGCAGAAGATTGGATCAGTAAGTTGGAGGACAAAGTAGAAAAGAACTCCCAGAAAGAGCAAGAAAAAGAAAAGAGGCTCAGAAAGAATGAAGAGGGATTAAGAGAAATGCAAGACAATATGAAACGTAATAATATCCGAATAATAGGAATACCAGAAGGAGAAGAAGAAGAACAAGGGATAGAAAACCTATTTGAAAGAGTAATAATGGAAAATTTCCCTAATTCGATGAGAGAAAAAGTCACACAAATCCAGGAATCACAGAGAGTCCCAATCGAGAGGTACCCAAAGAGGCCTACTTCAAGACACATCATCATTAAAATGGCAAAATTCCAAGACAAAGAGAGAATCTTAAAGGCAGCAAGGAAGAAAAAGGAAGTAACATACAAGTGAGCCCCAGTAAGGTTAGCTACTGACTTCTCAATGGAAACACTCCAAGCAAGAAGAGAATGGCAAGAAATATTCCAAGTAATGAGAGCCAGAGGCCTACAACCAAGGCTACTTTACCCAGCAAGGCTGTCAATCAAGATAGAAGGCCAAATAAAGAGCTTCCAAGACAAAAGAAGTCTAAAAGAATATGCCTTTACCAAACCAGCTCTACAAGAAATACTCCAAGGACTGCTTTAAGGAAAGGAAGGAAAAGAGAGAGACAGAGAGGAACACAGGTACAAATATGGCAATGAAAAAGTACCTATCAATAATAACCTTAAATGTAAATGGATTAAATGCTCCAATCAAAAGACACAGAATAGCTGAATGGATAAAAAAGCATGACCCACACATATGCTGCCTACAAGAGACCCACCTCAGGACAAAAGACCATCACAGACTAAAAGTGAAAGGTTGAAAACAAATTTTCCAAGCAAACGGACAAGAAAAAAAAGCCAGGGTAGCAATTCTCATATCAGACAAGATAGACTTCAAAAAATGGGCCATAAAGATAGACCCAGAAGGTCACTTCATAATACTCAGGGGAAGAATCCACCATGAAGACATTAACATCGTAAATATATATGCACCCAACATAGGAGCACCCAAATATATAAAGAAAATCTTAGAGGACTTCAAGAAAGATATTGACAGCAACACAACTATAGTAGGGGGTTTTAACACCCCACTGTCAAAAATGGACAGATCTTCCAAATGAAATATGAACAAAGATATTGCAGCATTAAACAACACCCTAGATGAAATGGACAGACTTACCTGATATATGTAGACCCCTTCATCCCAAAGAAGCTAAATACACATTCTTTTCAAGTGCACATGGAACAATTTCAAAGATAGATCGCATGATAGGACATAAAACGAGCCTCAACAAATTCAAGAAAATTGAAATCATACCAAGCATTTTCTCTCACCACAAGGGACTTAAATTGGAACTCAACCCCAAAGGAAAAAACCCAAAACACCCAAAATCATGGAGACTGAATGGTATGCTATTAAACAATGAATGGGTCAAGAATGAAATTAGGGAAGAAATCAAAACACTTCTGGAAACAAGTGAAAATTAACTCACAACAATCCAAAGCTTATGGGACACAGCGAAGGCAGTCCTGAGAGGGAAGTTCATAGCAATATGGGCTTACCTAAAGAAGATAGAAACATTTCAAACAAACAACCTAACCCTACGACTGTAAGAACTTGAGGAACAACAACAAAGACAGCCCAGAGCAAGAAGAAGGAAGGAAATAACCAAGATCAGAGCAGAATTAAATGACATAGAGATTAAAAGCACAATTCTAAGGATCAATGAATCCAGGAGTTGGTTTTTTGAAAAGATAAACAAAATAGTCAAGCCTTTAAGTATGCTCATCAAGAAAAGAAGAGAGAGGACACAAATAAACACAATCAGAAATGAAAGAGGAGAGATTACAACTGATGCCACAGAAATAGAAGGGATTGTAAGAAATTACTATGAAGAACTGTATGCCAAGACATTTGAAAACCTAGGTGAAATGGACAAATTTCTAGAAAAATATAGTCTTCCAAAACTCAATGAAAAAGAAGCAGAAAACCTGAACAGACCCATAACAGCAGAGGAAATTGAAGCAGTAACAAAAAAAACTCCCATCACACAAAAGCCCTGGATCAGACGGTTTCACGGGAAAATTCTACAAAGCATTTAAGGAAGAGCTAACTCCTATTCTTCACAGACTATTAAAAAAAAATCCAAAGTGATGAAAAACTCCCAAACTCTTTTTATGAAGCCAGCATCATCCTAATTCAAAAACCAGATAGAGACACAACAAAGAAAGAAAACTTCAGGCCAGTATTGCTGATGAACATAGACACTAAAATCCTCAACAAAATATTGGCAAATCGCATCCAACAATACATCAAAAAGATTATACACCATGACCAAGTGCGATTCATCCCAGGGATGCAAGGATGGTTCAATATTCTCAAATCAGTAAATGTAATACATCACATAAACAAAAGCAAACACTAAAATCACATGATCATATCAATTGACATGGAAAAAGCTTTTGATAAGGTACAACTCCCATTTATGATAAAGGCACTCAGCAAAGTGGGACTAGGTGGAGCATTCCTCAATATAATAAAGGCCATATATGAGAGACCTACAGCCAACATCATAGTCAATGGGCAAAAACTAAAAGCTTTTCCACTAAGATCAGGAATGAGACAAGGTTGTTCACTTTTACCACTTCTATTCAATATAGTATTGGAAGTTTTAGCCACAGCGATCAGACAAGAAAAGGAAATCAAAGACATCCAAATCGGAAAGGAGGAAACAAAACTGTCATTGTTTGCAGGCAACATGATAGTGTACATGGAAAATCCTATAGACTCTACCAAAAAACTGCTCGAACCTATAAATGAATTTGGCAAAACAGCAGGTCACAAAGTCAATATCCAGAAATGAAAGGCATTTTTGTACGCTAACAATGAATCAGCAGAAGCAGAAATCAAGAAAAAAAATCCAATTCGATATAGCAAAAACAAAAATAAAATATCTGGGAATAAACCTAACCAAGGAGGTAAAAGACCTGTATGCAGAAAACTATACAACCCTGAAGAAAGAAATCAAGGAAGACATGAACAAATGGAAACATATACCGTGTTCACGGATTGGAAGAATTAACATCACCAAAATGTCCATACTACCCAAAGCAATTTACAGATTCAAAGCAATACCTATTAAAGTACCAATGACATACTTCACAGACATAGAACAAACACTTCAAAAATGTATATGGAACCATAAAGGACCATGAATAGCAGCTGCACTGTTGGTACTTTTGAGAAAGAAGAACAAAGTAGGAGGGATCACAATACCTGTTACCAAACTGTATTACAAGGCCACTGTAATCAAAACAGCCTGGTACTGGTATAAAAACAGGCACATAGACCAATGGAACAGAACAGAGAGTCCAGAAATAAACCCAACTCTTTACAGTCAATTAATATTTGACAAAGGGGGCAGTAACATAAAATGGAATAAAGATAGCCTCTTCAACAAATGGTGTTGGGAGAACTGGACAGCTACGTGCCAAAAAAATGAAACTTGAGCACCAACTCACACTATACACCAAAATAAATTCAAGATGGATAAAAGACCTAAATATAAGCCATGACAACATTAAAGTCTTAGAGGAGAACATTGACAGGAAAATCTCAGATATTTCACACAGCAACATTTTTACTGATATGTCCCCTAGAGCAAGGAATATAAAGGAAAGAATAAACAAATGGGATCTCATTAAAATAAAAAGCTTCTGCGTGGCTAAAGAAAACAGTATCAAGCCCTGGCTGGTGTAGCCCAGTGAATTGAGCGCGGGCCTGTGAACCAAGGGATCACGGTTTGATTCCCAAGTCAGGGCACATGCCTGGGTTGCAGGCCAGTTCCCAGCAGGGGACACATGAGAAGCAACCGTACATTGATATTTCTCTCCCTCTCTCCTTCCCTTCCCCTCTAAAGATAAATAAATAAAATATTTTTTAAAAAAGAAAACAGTATTAAAATAAAAAGACAACTGACTGTATGGGAAAACATATTTGCCAATGATACCTCAGACAAAGGTTTAATCTCCAAAATATACAAAGAACTCACACGACTCCACTCTAAGAAGACATCTAACCCAATTAAAAAATGGGGAAAGGACTTGAACAGACACTTCTCCAACAAGGACATACAGACGATCCAGAGACACATGAAAAGATGCTCAATATAGCTAGCCATCAGAGAGATGCAAATTAAAACCACAATGAGATACCACCTTACACCGTTCAGAATGGCTATCATAAACAAACCAACAAACAACAAATGTTGGAGAGGTTGTGGGGAAAAGGGGACCCTAGTTCACTGTTGGTGGGGTTGCAGACTGGTGCAACCATTCTGGAAAACAGTATGGAATTTCCTCAAAAAACTAAAAATGGACCTGCCTTTTGACCCAGCAAGTCCACTGCTGGGATTATATCCTAAGAACCCTAAAACACCGATCCAAAAGAACCTATGCACCCCAATGTTCATAGCAGCACAATTTACAATAGCCAAGAGGTGGAAGCAACCTAGGTGCCCATCAGGAAATGAATGGATCAAAAAATTATGGTACGTATACACAATGGAATTCTATGCAGCAGAAAGAAAGAAGGAGCTCCTACCCTTTGCAACAGCATAAATGGAACTGGAAAGCATTGCACTGAGTGAAATAAACCAGGTGTTGAAAGACAAATACCATATGATCTCACCTTTAACAGGAAGCTAAACAACAAAACAAACAAGTAAACAAAATAAAAACAAAGACACTGAAATAGAGAACAGGGGGACAGCAACCAGAGGGTAGAGGAGAGGGAATTTCAGGGGGAAAAGGAGAGGGATTTAGAGGAACTAGTATAAAGGACACATGGTAAACAGGTAAGGGGGGTGGAAATGGGAGGGAGGTGGGGAGCACAGTGGGGTGGGCTGAGAAGGGAGTAAAAGGCAGAAAACCGTACTTGAGAAATAATTAAATAAAATATGTATTTGAAAAGGATAAAAGAAAAAAAAGATCTGATTTATTCATTTTTAGCCAGAGAGAAAGAGAAGGTGAAAGACACCAGTGTGTGGTTGCCTCTCACCCAACCCCCCACTGGCAACCTGGCCCGCAAACCAGGCCCGTGCCCTGACTGGGGATCCAACTGGCCACCCCCCGGATTGCAGCCCACGCTCAATCCACTGAGCTACACCAGCCAGGTCAGGATCTACGTCTCTGCTGCAGAGGTTCCCCCTACACCCCAGACTGTGACCCAAGCTGACTTCCCTCTCCAGCAATGCACGTTCCTGGGGTGGAGGCCCCGCCCACACCAGGAATACTGACTACACTGGGCCTTTGACCCCCTTCCCCCAGAGCTATGCACACTTTTCAGGTCACTCACTGGGTTGCTGTTCCAGTCCAACCAGCTGACTCTGGTTCTACCATTGGGGTCATTAAGAGCTCAGAGAAGGGGGTGTTTCATGTTGAAGGGTGTTTGTTGGTTTCTGTCCTGAAAGAGCTACATTTAACGCCAGTCATTGCAGATGCCACTCTCCACGGTCCCGCCCACTCAGACTCAGAGTCACTGGGCCTGGGCCTGAGGAGGAATGCGGACGGGATATTCAAGTAGAACCTGCAGGCATGTCGTGACTGTTTCTGGTGTTACAATTTTCATCGTCCGTGAGCTCATGGCCGCGGGCAAAAGGTACCGGGAGTCACAGGAGACCACCATCACCCAGCTAGAACTGGCAGGGCGTTTCATTAACAAGGACCAAAATGATGCCTCAGTGATAAAGAAGCTGCCAGACACCACCTCAGCATGATCTTACATTAAACCTGGACTTCTGCCCTGGCTGGTGTGGCTCAGTGGATTGATTGGGCACGGGCCTGGGAACCAAAGGGTTGCTGGTTCAATTCCCAGTCAGGGCACACGCCTGGGTTGCAGGCCGGGCCCCCACGTGGGACTTGAGGGCAACAATCACACAATGATGTTTTCTCCCCCTCTTCCTCCCTTCCCCTGTCTGTAAAAATAAGTAAATACAAATCTTAACCCCCCCCTCCACAAAACCCTGGACTTCTTTGGGTCTTTTGTCTTTTTTATTTAAGGTCTTGAGGATGTTTAAATAGAAATAAATTCTGGCTTTATAAACTTTTTCAAAAGATTTTATTTATTTATTTATCTTTAGAGGGGAAGGGAAGGAGAGAAGGAGAGAAACATCAATGTATGGTTGCCTCTCGTGGGTCCCCTGCTGGGAACTAACCTACAACCCAGGCACGTGCCCTGGCTGGGAATCAAAGCAGTGACCCTTTGGTCTGCAGGCTGGCACTCAATCCACTGAGCTACACCATCCAGGGCCAGTTACAGGACTTTCTTTGGGGGCGATGGAGATGTTTTAGAACTAGAGAAAGAGGGTGGTGACACAACACTGAAATATAAAAGCCACTAACTGGTCCTCTTTAGAAAACGTTAATTTTATGTTTTGTGACTTTCACATCCATTAAAAAACAAGTCTATCCCTTTGTCTATAACCTGGGAAACAGGATTTTGTGAATATCTGAACACCTTTCATGGGCACCTCCTCATCTTCCAACAGGCTCCCCAGGCCAGCCTGGACTGTCCTTGACCTGGTAGCAGGTGACACCAAACTCATTCCTGTTTCACTGTGGACCCTGATCCCTCTGCAGACCAGCTGTTTGCCACCACACCCCGGATTTTGTACCAACTTAAAAAATAAAGGCACTGCCCAATATCGTCCTGACCGCTGGACGTCATGAGTAGACAATACATGCTTCAGCTACTCAGCCAGACAACTGCACACATCATGGGGCAAGGTGACGGTGGTCCACCCCTGACCTGCACAGGGCCAGCGAGGCGCCCGGGCCAAGTTATTTTGTTTCTGCAAGCAGGACACGGAGGAGCAAACAAAAGGCGGGCGACTGAAGATTAGCAAAATTCTTATACCACACTGACTTCTTTTCCAGAATATTTCAGTGGGTTGCCAGTTGCAGGTGCAAACTCGCAATCTAACCTAAGGCTTTTTTGCGGCCACTCCTGAAGGGTTCTGACCCAGCCTGGTCAGTGACCTGGAGCACTTTGGCCTCAGATGGTACAGGCTTTGCTCATTCAGCAAATGAGAACAAGGATGGGCGGTGCATTGTTGTCCACCTGACTCTCTGCAGATGGGCCCTGGCGATGCAGACTGACTTCCTTGTGAGCTGCCCAGACCCCAGTCTGACTGTGGGACTTTTAGCCATTCCCAGGTATGGCTTCAACACTGCCTCACTGATAAAAGTACCCCTCCCGGTCCAGTCCCCTCTCTAAGCTGAGGTCAGTTCAGGGAGGTATGAACGAAAACCAGCACCTCCAATTATTCATTCCTCTTGGTTGTGGGAAATCATCTGAGATGACACCATCATTTACATACTTTTATTTCTTTAAAGGTTTTATTTAATTTTAGAGAGAGCAGATGGGAGGGAGAAGGTAAGGGAGAGAAACATCAATATGTGGTTGCCTGCCACGTGCCCCCTGCTGGGGACCGGGACCACAACCCAGGCATGTGCCCTGACTGGGAATCAACCCAGTGACCCTTTGGTTCGCAGGCTGGCACTCAACCCACTGAACCACACCAGCCAGGGCCCTGCTTTCAATTCTTCGGGGAGAACATTTAGAAGTGGCATTGCTGGCTCACATGGTAATTCTAAGTGAAACTTTCTGAGGAATTGCCAAACTATCCCTTTTCATTATTTCCTTCATTTTGGTTGAAAATTGCCTACATCATGAACGTACAGTTCATCAGCTCATCTCACACCAGCACACCCGTGTAAACTCTCGCCCGTGTCGGAATTACGACCAGGTCCCTCCAGAAGGTCCCTTTCAGTCGCTTCTAACACCAGAGATTAGTTTTGTCCACTTTGGAACTTCATAGAAATAAAACCATACTTTACTGATTCTTCTGTTATTAGATCCACTCACTCTCGTGTTCTTCACTTGTGTGGTGAGACTCACACATGTTGCTGTCCGGAGCAGCAGTTCACGGGCGTACAAACACACCACCGTTTACTTGTCTGCTCCACTATCAATGGCTTATTGGGGTCGTTTCCAGTTTGGGGCTAAAATGAGTAGGGCTGTCATGAGTGTTCCTTGCACGTGTTTTCTACACAAACGCCCAGATTCCTGCTGGGCACATACCCATCCTCACGTCATAGGGCTTGTGGACACTCAACATCCCGCCAATGGGAACAGGTTTCCCAGGTGGCTGGGACGCCCACGAACAGTGGATGAGCGAGCGCTCAGGTGTTTTGCAGCTTTGATGACACTTGCTGTCATCAGCCTTTAAAATGTTTGCCATCAGGATGTGGGTGACTGTGGTGACACCTTGCTGTGGTTTTAATGTTCATTTCTTTGGTCGCTAAAGGGTTAAACCTTCTCAGATGTTAATTGGTCATCTGGGTATCTTCTCTTGTAAGTGCCTCAACTCTCTGCCTGTTTGTCTGTGAGCAGTTGGATGATTTTCTTATTGACTCTTAGGAGCTCTTTATATATTCTGAACATGAATCATTTGTTGGTTCTGTGTATCCCTATCTTCCTACTTATTGATGTCTATCATTTCTCTCAATAACCTTTTATTAGAATTATCTGAGGGTATTTGATGTTTTCTGCTGCTGTTATAAATGTTATAACCTTTTAAGAATAGAATTTTATTTTAAAATAGTCTCAGATTTACATAAAAGTTACAAAAATAGTGCAGACAGTTGCTGTGGTGGTATTATTTTTAAAATTAAAAAAATTTAAATTTCACTGTATAATCGTCTATTGCTGTTATATAAATACATAATTGTATTTTGTACAGTGTCCTTATAGATATCAACTTTGTATACTTACTTACTAATTGTAATAACTTATCTATTGATCTTTCTGGATTTTCCTTGTGTTCAGTTATCTGTGAACAAGACAGTTTTGTTTCTTCCTTTCAAATCCCTAAAACTCTCCCCTTTACTGCACTGCCTTGAACTTCCAGGAAAATAGTAATATAAGTCATGGCAGCAAGATCCTAATCTCTTTGGCACTCTTGGGGAAAACTTGCAATAGTTAACCATTAAGTATGATGTTTGCTCTAGAATTTTCTGGTAGACATTCGTTATCAGATTTAAAATGTCTGCTGTTGCCCTGGCCTGTATGGCTCAGTAAGCTGGAGCACCGTCCCCAACAGCAAAAGGTTGCGGGTTCAATTCCTGGTTAGGGCACATGTGGATGGGTCCTAGTCAGGTCGCTTACCAGAGGCAACTGGTATTTCCTTCCCTCCCTCCCTCCCTCCCTTTCCTTCTCTCTAGATTAATGGGCATGTCCTCAGGTGAGAATTAAAAAAATTCTGCTCTTTTCCATAGCTAAAAACTTTCTTTAAAGATCATAATTGGGTTTTGAGTTTCTTTTCTGGGTGGTGAATTGTATCCGCTAATTTTTCTGCCTATGTTAAAACACTTTCAGTATGCTTTTATCCTTTATTCTTGTTACGTTAATTCTCACATGTTGAACCAACCTTCATTCCTGGGGCAAACCCAACCTCTGGTGATATATTCTCCTGTTGACATATCTCTGCTTTGGGGCTTCTGATGCTTTCAAAGGAATTCTAAAAAATAAAAATAAAAGTAATTTTTCCAGCATTTCAAGTTTTCTCAGGGGAAGGTTTGGTGTGAAATAAGCTGGCTGCCTGTGCTGCAGGGGAAACACCGTGCGTGTGTTAGCTTTTGGTGTCTTTGTTGTTTGTGGCGCCCTTTTCACTGTGGATCAATGTTGCAGACGTGTGTGTGTTCTTTAATACTCAGGGTAATACATTCATTTATTTATTAGGATTTGATTTATTCATTTTTAGTGAGAGAGAAAGAGAAGGTGAAAGACACCAATGTGTGGTTGCCTCTCACACGCACCCCCCCTGGCAACCTGGCCTGCAAACCAGGCCCATGCCCTGACTGGGGATCCAACTGGCCACCCCCCGGATTGCAGCCCACGCTCAATCCACTGAGCTACACCAGCCAGGTCAGGATCTACGTCTCTGCTGCAGAGGTTCCCCCTACACCCCAGACTGTGACCCAAGCTGACTTCCCTCTCCAGCAATGCACGTTCCTGGGGTGGAGGCCCCGCCCACACCAGGAATACTGACTACACTGGGCCTTTGACCCCCTTCCCCCAGAGCTATGCACACTTTTCAGGTCACTCACTGGGTTGCTGTTCCAGTCCAACCAGCTGACTCTGGTTCTACCATTGGGGTCATTAACAGCTCAGAGAAGGGGGTGTTTCATGTTGAAGGGTGTTTGTTGGTTTCTGTCCTGAAAGAGCTACATTTAACACCAGTCATTGCAGATGCCACTCTCCACGGTCCCGCCCACTCAGACTCAGAGTCACTGGGCCTGGGCCTGAGGAGGAATGCGGATGGGATATTCAAGTAGAACCTGCAGGCATGTCGTGACTGTTTCTGGTGTTACAATTTTCATCGTCCGTGAGCTCATGGCCGCGGGCAAAAGGTACCGGGAGTCACAGGAGACCACCATCACCCAGCTAGAACTGGCAGGGCGTTTCATTAACAAGGACCAACATGATGCCTCAGTGATAAAGAAGCCGCCAGACACCACCTCAGCATGATCTTACATTAAACCTGGACTTCTGCCCTGGCTGGTGTGGCTCAGTGGATTGATTGGGCATGGGCCTGGTAACCCAAAGGGTTACTGGTTCAATTCCCAGTCAGGGCACACGCCTGGGTTGCAGGCCGGGCCCCCACGTGGGACTTGAGGGCAACAATCACACAATGATGTTTTCTCCCCCTCTCCCTCCCTTCCCCTGTCTGTAAAAATAAGTAAATACAAATCTTAACCCCCCCCTCCACAAAACCCTGGACTTCTTTGGGTCTTTTGTCTTTTTTATTTAAGGTCTTGAGGATGTTTAAATAGAAATAAATTCTGGCTTTATAAACTTTTTCGAAAGATTTTATTTATTTATTTATCTTTAGAGGGGAAGGGAAGGAGAGAAGGAGAGAAACATCAATGTATGGTTGCCTCTCATGGGTCCCCTGCTGTGAACTAATTTGCAACCCAGGCATGTGCCCTGACTAGGAATCGAACCAAGATCCTTTGGTTCTTAGGCCCATGATCAATCCACTGAGCTACACCAGCCAGGAAAAACCTTTCTAAGAAAAGAGCTCAGAAAAGTTCCGGGCCTTTGTAGACAGGCTGCTGTCCACCTTTATTCCTGGTGTGTTTCCTTTTCAAATTTGTATTTATTGATTTTAGAGACGGGGGGGAAAGGGTGAGAGAGACAGAGAGAAGAATTGACCACTTACTGATGCACTGGTTGATTCTTGTATGTGCCCTGACTGGGGACTGAACCCACAACCTGGGCATATCAGGACATTGCTCCAAACACTTAAGCTACCAGGACAGCCCCTGGTGTTTTTCTGGATATAGCTCATTTGTTACTATTTAATACTCTAAACCCAACTGTCGGCCACTCACGATTTAATTTAGCTTGGTGGTTCTCTCTGTTCTGCAGTTGGCTGAATAAATAAGCCCGCCCACCCCACCCCAAAGACCACAACCTGATCCCCCATACCTGTGAACATTACGAAAGTGACTTACAGAGGTGATTAGAGGATCTGGAGGTGGGGAGATTATTCTGGGTTGTCTGGGTGGGCCCCGAATGCAATCACAAGGACCCTCTGTAATCACAGAGGGAGGCATGAAGGTTGATGGATGAAGTAGATGTGAGGGCCAGCAAGAGGCTGCAGTGATCCAGGCCGGGCTGTGAGCCCAGGTGGGCGGGGGCTACAGGTCTGGGAAAGACAAGGGGGTGGGTTCCCCCTGGAGACGCCAGAAGGAGTCAGCCCTGCCCATGCCTTGGCTGCAGTCCAGGAGACTGATTTGGGATTTCTGGTCCCCAGGTCTGTGAGAAAATAGGCTTGTCTTGTTTTTAAGTACCGACTTTGTGGCAACTTATTACAGAGGTGACAGGGAATTAATACAGCCCTCCACTTGCATAACCAGGGAAGAGTTAGCATGCAGCATAGATTTGGAATTTCGTATTGGCCAAGTGAGGGTGGGGCTGAAGGACACACAACCTGCCCTACAAAAGTGAACCAGGGATGGAGTACGGGAGAGGGACATAAGCAAGACCCTGGCCTGCTCCAAGGAGCAGCCGTGCAGCCAGCAGGAGACAGAAGACCACGTGCAGCCAGCCCCAAGGACGGGTCCTTTGGTGAGTTTGCACAGAGAAGGGGCGTGGGCTGTTGAAGGCAGGCAGAGCTGTACACAGTTTTAGGCATTTGGTTCTTGTTTGCTAATACCTAATCTAATACCAGAGAGGAGAATTTCTACCAGGGATTTGAACTGGGTATTTTTCATGGGGGTTACTGAAAGAAGGGTGGATATGATGAGGTCCCCCAATAAGGCTGGGGAATTTGTTGACACCAGGGAGGTCGATGCGAGAAAGCCTGGGTGTCCCTGCTGAAGTGAGGCCGGATGCGGCTGAATATCCTTCAGGGAAGCTGCTTAATGTGACAACTAGTTATGCTGCTGCTCCCCTTTCAGGGATGTAACTAAAAGTCAGAAAGGGAATAAAAATTCTGAGTAGTGAAAAAGGATGTTTATGCTTCTGTGTACGTACTTGGGTTTTATTTATTTGTTTAAAATGTTGCACTTATTAAACTTATTGGGGTCACTTTGGTCTTAATGTTGTACCGATTTCCGGTGTACGGTTCTACAGCACTGTGTCTGTAGAGTGCCCTGCACGCTCGTCTCCCAGAGTCCAGTCCCATCCAGGGGCGTGGGTTGGACCCCCTGCATCCTCCCCCACCCCCTCCCCTCTGCCAACAATCACACTGCTGTCTGTGACTGTGAGTGAGCTTGTTTTGTTAGTGTGCTGCTTTTTGTTTGATAGCCCACACGTGAGTTAAATCACATGGTTCAGGTCCTTCCCCATCTATTTTGTGTAGCATGATACTCTCCAGATCCATCCATGTTGTTGCAAATGGCAACATTCCATCCTGTTTACAGCGAGTCACATCCTACTGTGTGTATATGCAGCACCTCATCCCACCCCCACTGAAGGAGGCTGTGTCCCCGTCTGAGCTACTGTGCATAGTGCCGCAATGAACACAGGGATGTATATATGGATATATTATAATTATATAAACTAATAATTTCTTTGAATTTTTCAGGTATACACTCAGAAAGGGAATTTCTGGGTCATGTGGTAGCTCTATTCTGAATTTTTGGAGACACCTGCATGAAGTTTCCACAGGGGTTGTACCAATTTACATCCCACTAGCACAGGATGAGCGCTTCCTTTTCTCCACATCCTTTACAACCTTTGTAATTTCGGAGGAGATTCATTTATTGATGAGAGGGATCTGTTTATCGTTGCACCCATCCACACACTCACGAAATGTGGGTTCGATTCCCGGTCAGGGCGCACACCTGGGTGTGGGCTTGACCCTGGGTCAGGGCGCATATGCAAGGCCACTGGGTGATGTTTCTCTCCCACTTCAGTGCTTTTTTCTCTCTCCCTCTCTGCCGCTGAAATCAACGAACATGTCCTTGGGTGAGGATTAAAAAAATTCAATAAAGGGAAACATAATAAATTACACCAAAGTAAAATTTGTCTTTTGAAAAAATTATTTATATTTTACAAAAAGGGGACAGGAGGGAAAAAGACAGGGAGGGAGACATCAATGTGTGGTTGCCTCTCGCACGCCCCCAACCAGGGATCTGGCCCACAACCCAGGCATGGGCCCTGACTGGGAATCGAACCAGCGACCCTTTGGTTCACAGCCCACACTCAATCCACTGAGCTTCACCAGCTAGGGCTTAAAATTTGCCTTTTAAATGAGAAATTCTATGCTAAATGGCCTGGATTTAATGTTTCTGATGACATCTCTGAAGCTACAGTCTTATTAAACGCCTTTACCCAATTTAACTTTTGTTATAATTAAGCATTTAATACTCTGTTCTGGAATGGAGTTGTAATTTCCTGCTTCTGTCTTTTAATCATCTAACTCACGGATCTGCAATCTTTTTTGTTTGTTTCAAGTAGACAAGTTTGTTAAATGTTTCCTGTAATGCAGGTCTTGTGGTGGTAAATGCCCTCAGCTGTGTGTGTCTGGAAACACGTTTATTTTCCCTTCACATCTAAAAAATAACTTCATTGGGTATATTATTCTTGACTGATGATTTCTCTCTTTTCACATGTTTGAGTATTTGATTCCACTCTCTCTCAGCTTGTATTCTGCTGAAAACTCTGCTGAGTACCTAATAGAGTTTTCTTTGTAGGATACAGTCATTTTCCCTGTGGGTGCCTTGAGAATTCTTTGTCTTTAACTTTTGTCAGCTTTCATATAATGTGTCTCGAAGAAGGTCTTTTTGCATTGAGATAATTAGTTGTTCTGTTGATGCGGACACTGGCCTGCAGTGTCCGTGCCATTGTGGATGAGACGAGATAAATTCACAGACTATCGAGTCCTGTGAAGGAAGAGAGACAGCACTGCCACTGTCTCAAGGGGAGAGCACCCCGACCCTTGCCTTGACCGGCTTTTATTGGCTTTCTAGTAGCATACATCAAAGAAGGTTTTCACTCATTATGCTTAGGTTTGCTTTAGGTAATTACCGTTCACAGATAGAAACAGAAAGAATGTTATTGATAACTTCTTAGAGATTAACAAGGAAAAAATGTTGCAAATGCAAGGGAACCATAAGAGTAATTGGTCTTGTTACACTCCAGTCCTTGGGAGAGTTATCACAGACTTCAGGAAGTCACTTTAAAGATATGCAATAGGCATTTGTTGCCTCAACTCAGGGTGAGAAAGTTTTAGCAAGAGCAAGTCTCGAAGCAGCCTAGGTACAAGAAGGCCTGGTTTCCCATGAAAGAACCGATCTGTAGCTTTGGCTCTTGCGTGCCACAATGCGCCTATTCAGCTTTTCAATAGGGCTGAGGTACAGTTGCCATTGCCAGGCAGAAGCTAGCTAATATCCCCCTCCTACAATACTATTTGTACGAAAAAAAAAATGATCAGTTGGGGGGCATTTCGTGGGGTGAGAACACCCATATATATTTGCAGGCCCTGTGGGCATCGATATATTACAATGCAAGATAATAATTAACCTTCAAGTTAGTTTTATCTTTGTTAAGTCCTGACTGGCGGTGGGCATTAGTAATTTGGATATAATGTATAGACCTAGCAGAACATTGCCTTAAAAACTGAGGAAGCTAGCTAATTTCCCCCTCCCACAATATCAGTTGTAAGAAATAAAAAAGATATCATTTGGGGGCATTTCATGGGGTGAGAACAGCCTTATACAGTCGCAGGCCCTGTGGGCATCGATATATTACAATGCAAGATAATAATTAACCTTTTTTCTACAGGCCTCAGTCATTAAGGAAAGCTTAATTACATTCAGCTTTACCTTTGTTAAAAAAGTAGGGAAGCCCTGGCTGGTGTAGCTCAGTGGATTGAGCACGGGCCTGCGAACCAGACAATCGCGGTTTGATTCCCAGTCAGGGCACATGCCTGGGTTGCAGACCAGTTCCCTGCAGGCCAGTTCCCAGCAGGGGACAAACGAAAGGCAACCATACATTGATGTTTCTCTCCCTCTCTCCTTCCAAAGATAAATAAATAAAATATTAAAAAAAAAAAAGCAGGGAAGAGTGTGATATGTTCTGGAAGTTTTAATCAAAAGGGACTGCATGTCTGGCTGCTTATATCAAATTGAGCCTTTAACTATCTGGAAAAATCGTTTGTGTGGAGTGACTCGTTCTCCATGACCCCAGAGCAGAAACCCCTGGATAAAACAGAATGATGTCCTGTCTGTTTTCTTTGTAGCCAAAATGTCCATGTCCTTCTGTAGCCAGATTCATCCTTCTATGCCGTCCTGTACAAGCCTGAGCATCGGCTCACCTGGGCTGATGGTGCCTCGATACTCACCTGGGATGGTAAGTCCTCCCTGCTCACCTGGACTGACACGTCTCCCTGCCTACCTGGGCTGGTCACCCCTCCCTGCTCACCTGGGCTGTTCACCCCACCTGCTCACCTGGGCTGGTCACCCCTCCCTGCTCACCTGGGCTGTTCACCCCCCTGCCCCCTCTCACTTGGCCTGGCAGTACTTCCCTGTTTATCTTGGCTGAGAGCACTTCCCTGTTCTCCTGACCACAGCACCCCGCCCTGGTCTTCTCTTTGCCTCAACTGGCCTTCCTCGGGGAGCTGTGGTGGCGCCAAGGAAGAACAGAAGCTCCTTTCTCATTCAGGACGTTATGTGGTGATGAAAGTGACATGCCTGTCACCCCGTCTCACAGAGAGCCCCTCACACTAGGCCTAGAAGAAAACAGGCCTTTAAACTAAGATGCAGCCTTGACAGGCTAGAGGTGTGGTCAGCCGCGGGCAGGAACAAATGTGACGTGGCACACTAAAAAACACGAGACAAAAACCCCAAACCGAAACGAACAACGTGCTTCACTTTCAACCTGGAAACACATGTTCAAAGCTAATGGGAAATTTTAGGGTCGAAGAAGAGGGTGAGTTAGAAAGTGGGCAACCAAAGGGACCTGACCTGACCCTGTGGGTTATGTCACTGGAGAATGTTACCCACGGGAGGGGAGACCCTCTCTCTCTAGCCACATTTCCTCATTCAAGATGGGTCTTATGCTTTCTGGGCCTGGCCAGTCTGATGGCTTCATTAACTTAATGACTCACCCTCACCACCTACCCATAACCAACATCTGCCAGTTCCAGAGACTCCAGCCAGCTCAGGCTCTGCCTGAGCCAAGGACACGGAGAACCCTCAGCACAGCCTCAGGCCGGTGCACGGATGTGCTGCACTGGGGCTCCCTGGTGGGGCTGCCAAAACCTCAGGGTCACAGAGGGACCCGTGCACTTACTGTGAGGACCTAGTGGGACAATGACGGCACCGGGACTCCCTGGGTTTCCCAGACCATGACTGCAGGACAGCAGTGTGACCTGGGGAACGCAGGCAGAGAGCCGCTGGACGTGGGACAGGCTCCATCTCCCCAGCACGGGCACGCAGGGGTCCTGCCCCTGGAGCCCCCTCTGAGCATCTCTTCCTGCATCCGCTCACTGCCGCGGCCCCTCCTTCCTCTGCTCTGTGCAGCCTGGCCCGCCCGTGGTCCCTGACTCGGAGCTCATCGTCACTCCAGCCTCCTTCCACCTTGGAAGGTGTGAACCACTCGGCTTCTACCACGTCCTGACCTTGCAGGCCCAGCTCCCTAATTCTGTCCCTGGGACCCCCACCAAATTCAGATGGCTCAATTTGTGTTTCCTGCCAGCTGGATGTCATTGGTCCGTGGCCTGCCTAAAGGTCACGGCCCATCCTTGCCATTCTGGGCAGAGGCGGGACACTCATGGGATCTCCAGGGCGGCCCTTCCCCAGGGCCAGGCCCAGCAGGCAGGGTGTGGCTCTGGCGAAGGTGGCAGAGTGGGTTTCTAAAGACGGAAAATGGGGAAAAGCGCTCCATGAGTTGGAGGGGTTCTTCATTTTTGCCTCTGGTTCCCTCACTACCAGGCTGGGTGACAATGATAAGTCACATCCCCTCTCCACAGAGTGAGGGTCCAAAGGGAGGGAAGTGCCATTTGCCACATCGCCGCTCTGAGTACCACACACAGCTGTTGTCACTCCCCAGGAGGGAGGCGCCTCAACACACCCTGTTAAAGATGGGAAATCGGAGCACACGGTGGTTGATAACCGGCCAGAAGTCACACAGCTAGTAAGTGGCAGAGCAGGGGTCTCGACATGGTCGGTCTGGCTTGGGAGTCCGTGCCCTGCACCGTGTTGAATTCATGGCCGCGTTACCACGCCAGCGTCCCTCAGACTCCAGGACATCAGTGCGGCCGGACTGGGCTCTGCTCTCCTGAGTGGGACAGCCCTTCGCATCTGGCCAGGGCGGCACGCACCCCACAGGGACCCTGCAGGCTGCTGCCCTTTGCCTGTGCCCTCTCTGAAGGTCATGTGAAATGCTGGCCTGTCAGCAGGTGTCAACTCAAAAGCTTCTCCCTCAGCTACGTGCAAGGACTGTTGACCCAAGTGGCACAGGAGGATTAGACGATGCACTGATGTGACATGTTTGTTTGGTTGGGGCACAGTGGAGCTCACTGCTGTGGGGACACGGGTGCTTCACGGGGAACATGGGCGCACACGCCAGTTCCATGGCCTGGATGCACTTCCTGGGCCCTGGCTCCTGAGCTGAGGAGCCACCTGAGGTGGCTCCTGAGGTGACAATTGCTGAGACAGACAGAAAATCCCAGGTGGGATCTGGCAAGTGTTCTCTGGCCCTGGCGATGCCCCCCGCGAGCCCTCAGGGCATGGCTCTCTGGAACATGGGTGCGGGGTGTGTCCCTGTGCCATGGGGGCCTCCCACCCACATCTGTGCCTGGGGCCTTTCCTCTCCCGGGGACTCCCCATCCACAAACGCTGCCCTGTGTGGTCCGTAAGATGAGTTTTCATAAGACAGGGCATGGAGCAGCCAAACCAATGGGCTCACTAGACTTGGTAATGACCTCACCAAGGAGGTCAGGAGGTGGTCAGGCCCGTGCCCACCACCTGGCCATATAAGCAGAGTCGGCAGGGCCACTGGGGGAGGTGTTATTGTTCCCGACGCTGCAGCAGAGCGGGGATCAACCTGCCAAACTTAGTAAATTGCGGTTTACAGTTCGTTCCTGGGCTTCTAAAGACACATCTCCCTGAATCGGTCCCGATTCCGGAGTTGCAGCCATGATGACTTGGGCAACACTGATGCCTCTGCTCCTCGTGGGAGCCCTGGCCCAGGATGGGTCCGACTGGACGTACTCAGGTAAGGCCCCCCCCAGGGGCTGCAGGGAACCCTTCTGAGGGCCACGGCAAGTGAGGCTGACCACGCACAACTGCGTGCCGTCCCTGGGCAGGGTCTGCCCGTGGCTGGCTCCACATCTCGGGTGTGCAGACGCCACACAGAACCCAAACCTCAATTAAGGAAGAGAGGACCTAGCTGTGCCCAGATCCCTGACTCACCTGCAGCTCTTCTGCCCACGGAGCGGGCATGGGGGCCGCTCACGGCTCCTGACTGCCAGTCACTTGCTCTCTCGGGCTCTGAGTGGAGAATAAAGACCACTCACTGCCCACGGTCTCGCAGAGGGTGTGCAGGGTTTGTGGGAGTTTTACTCTCGGCAGTCTCGTGACCTGTGGTTCACCCAGAATATCATGAAAGGCCAGGAACCCGGGCCTTTTAGGTAGAGTCCAGCTGCCCTTCCTCGGGGGCCATGATCCTGGTGACCCTTGAACCCACACCTCACTGAAACCCAACTTTTACATGTAACATCGAAGCCCCTGGCATTACCCCAGGTGTAAGCCAAAAGTAGGAAGACCACCCCGTCTGTGGGGTCCGGCCATGGCCTCCTCCCTCCACGGGACAGTGTAGAGCACCTGCCTCCCCGCCCCCCTTCTCCTCTGAGCAAACCCAACCTGCAGAGGAAGAAGGTCCCACTCTCTGCACAGCACCCCCACCACCTACCTGGACACATGGTGAAGTGCATTCAGGGAGAGGTATGTCCTGTTAGGTCAAGGGTAACAGGATAGGGGCATTGCAGGCAAGCTCAGGAAGTCCAGCTTCTCGGGAAGGACAGCCAGCGCCGACAGAGGGCTCTGCTCTGGAGTGGAGGAATCCCATAGGAGGCCGCTGGCCCAGTGCGCTGGAACGAGGCTGAAGAAGGGAGAGCAGTCGGACAGGGCAGGTCTCATCCTCCCGGGCTCGGCCCAGCCTCTGGGACTGTGGGCCTTCTGGAAAGTCACCGAGGGCCTGGGAGAACTTGGGGCAGCTCCTGCAGTGCCCTTGGGGAATACTTGACACCCAACCATGCCCCCAACTCTGGCAAAGCCTTTTGATCTTGACTGTGCTCAAGAACTTAGGCCTTGAACCTAGCATCTGCCTCTAGGAAAGAGTTGTTTAAAAACAGGTTTCTTTATTAGAGAAGAGCAGAACTGACTTTTCTATGGCAAAACCAAGCCACCCCAAGCGGCCCCAATAAAAACACGTCTTCCTTAACACAAGCTGAGCCCTTACCACCCAGCTGCACCCCAGGGGGAGGCACAGCCTGGGTCCCGGTTGCCAGGGGCTGAGACCAGGCCCTGCAGTAGTTTGCACGCTACCCCTCCCCCACTGTGCTTAGTAAGAAAGATACATTTCCTTGCTTTGATATTTTTTACACTCATCATTTGCTCATGTGGGAACCCGGCTTCCTCTCTTCCCTGAATCCATAGGTGTAGGCGCCCAGGGGTCTTTCCTGGGAACCAATTGAAAGGGGCTGGAGCAAGGAAATAGCTGGGGTGTCCTGCTGTGCCTGCCACCCCTGCCGTTATTGGGGGGCAGGGTGTCACTGCTGGGGCCTGGGAAGGAAACTGTGCCCTTGAAAGCAGCACAGTGATGCTGAGTCCAAAGAACCCCTGGTACCTCTGTCAGCTGACAACCTCCCAAAGTGGAGAATCGTCCAGACCGAAGCTCTGTGGTCAGGACTTGGATGGTTTCCGAAACACTCAGTCGTGTTCTCAGGGCAGGGGTTGCAACTTCAGAGCCAGGAGCCAGCACCCACGCTGCAGACACCAGAGCAAGTGCAGCTGACTTAGATGCCCCTCCCACCTCCCTCTGAGGCCCTGCTTCTGCTTCCTAGAAGGCAGACCTCTGGCCTTGACCTTGGTATCCTGCCTGGCCCCTGAGGGAGGGCCCCTGAGTCCCAGTCTCTGGCCTGAGCCCTGAGGGAGGCACCCCGAGATGGATTCAACCAGGCATCACCCCGAGCTGTGACATCCTGTGCTCTCTTGTCTCAGGGGGGCCACTGGATCAGGACCACTGGCCCAGGGAGTACCCTTCCTGCGGGGGGGAGAGACAGTCGCCCGTCAACCTGCAGACTAAGAAGGTGCAGTACAACCCCTCCCTGAAGGCTCTGAACCTGACCGGCTATGACGCCCAGGGGCTTGACTTCCCCATAATGAACAACGGCCACACAGGTAAGGAGTGGGTTGTCAGCCCGGGGTCCTGTGTGCAGGCTGGGGGCTCGAGGGCTGACCAGGGTTAAGGGCCTGAGAGGAGGAGGCTCTTGTGAAGCCGTGCAGCCTCTGTGCTTGGACTCAGTCCCCCGCTGGTTCCTTCAGTCCCCAGTAGCCTCTGCTGAACTCACCCTGACCCAGCCGGAGGCAAATTCAGGTGACGTGGCCGTGCTGCGGAGGCCACACGGCCGCTGGTGTCCCCGTGTACTCCGGTCCGTGACCCCCTCTGATTTTCTGTTTCCTCTGCTGAGTCTGATTGGCTCCAACTGCCCAGCAGGTGGGCCAGTGTTTCTCTGCCGGTTCAAGGCAGCTCTTGTCTTCTGTTCCCTCTGAGAAAGGGGGTGAAGGGCAGACAGGAAAAGCCGGGTCCCCACTTCTGAGAGCGGGACGGGACGGCTGTCAGATCCGTGCTTTATGTTCGCAGGACACTGTGGGGGCCAGAACCCGCCTCCTCTGGGCTTCCCACAGCACCCACAGCACATCGAACAGAAAACACGCGCAGTCCACGTTCCTCATATTTTTAAATGCATTTTGAGAGATGATTATAATTTAGCCTTTGAGATTATCTGGCTACTCTTTACAACTGGCTACACTTTTGTAGACGGCTCCATGACACTCAGGAATTCTACTGAGGAACAAAATGCAGTCTAAAAATTTTCAAGTCTAATGGCATTTTGATGAATACCAAGTTTAAAAGTAAGGTTGACATGATATAAATAAGCATTTATTAATTTTGGTTTTGCAGGGTTTAGTATTTTGAAACCCAAGATATTAGTAGTTATTTCTAAATAAAATACATTAGTTTATAGTTATTATAAATAACTATAGTTATTTATAGTTACTGTAAATATATATTTTAATAGACTTTATTTTTACTTTTTAAACATTTTATTTACTTTTAGAGAAAGGGGAAGAGAGGTAGAGAGAGAAAGAGAGAAACACCAATCTGCTGCCTCTCAAACACGCCTGACCGGGTTCTGAACCTGCAACCTAGGCGTGAGCCCGGACTGGAAACCAAACCTCCACCTTTCACTTCACAGGACAAAGCCCAACCACTGAGGCACACTGGTCAGGACAGTGGACTTGAGTTTTCAGAGTAGTTTCAGGTTCAGAGGGAAATTGAGCAGAAAGTACGGCCGTCTCTCAACCACTCCCCGCACGCACAGCTTTTCCCGTGGTGAACGGGGCTCACGGAAAGGTGCTTCTCTTCTGAACCAAGGCTGAGCCTCCGCTGACACAGGACAACCACCCAGCATCCACGCTGTCCCTCAGGGCTCACTCGGGTGCTGCACAGTCTATGGATTCCGTGGGTTGGACACATCTGTGATGACATGTGTTCCTCCCTGTCACGTCAGACAGTACTGTCACTGCCCCAGGCATTCTCTGTGCCCTGCTGAGTCATCTGTCCTTCCAGTCCCGTCCCTGGCAACCACTGATCTTTCAGCTGCCTCCCATGACTGACCTTTTCATGAATGTCAGGGAGCTGGAATCGCACAGTATGTAGCTCTTCAAACTGGCTTCTGTCGTTTAGCAACACGCATGCAAGGCTTCTCCCTGCCTCTTCACAGCGTGACAGCGCATTTCTTCTGAGTGTGAAATAGTGCTCCGCTGTCTGGATGCTCCACAGCTCAGTCATTCGTCAGCGACGCAGGGACAACTTGGTTGTTTCCAGGTTCCGGCAATGTTGAATGAAGCTGCTAGAAACATCGAGTGCAGGATTTTGTGTGGACGGAAGCTTTCCGCTCCTTTGGGTGAACAGCAGGCAGTGTGACGCTGGGTCACATGGTGAAAGTAGGTTTAGTTTTGTGTGAAACTGAGAAACTCTCCCAAAGCGGCTGCACCTCCTTGAGCTCCCTCCAGCAGCGAGTGCGATTCCTGCCGCTCCCCGTGCTCCCTGCATTGGGGGTCGTCAGAGTTCCGATTTGGCCCTTCTGACAGGTGTGCTGTGGTGTCTCGTGTTGTTGCAATTTGTATTTCCCTGGTGACGTGTGATGTGTGAAGCATCGTTTCGTATGCTTCCTGCCATCTGTGCATTTATTTCGTGAGGTGTCCAGTAAGATCTCTGGCCCAGCTTCTCATCAGGCCGTTTGCTTTCTCAGTGTTGAGCTGTAAGAGCTCGTTCCACATTCTGCACAGCAGCCCTTCACTGGGTGTGTGGTTTGCGGATATTCTCTCCCAGCCGTGGCTTGTCTTCTCATTGTTTCCATACTGTCTTCTGCAGAACCGAGTGTTAAATTTTAATGAGGTTGAGCTGATCAACGATTTCTTTCATCAGTCAAGTTAGGGTACATGTGGTATTTAAGAAGTCATCACCATACACGTGGCCATCTAGGTTTTCTCTGACGTCCTCTTCTAGGCATTGTATCGTCTGCATTCTACACTCAGGTCTGTGATGCCTCGGGAGCTCATCTGGGTGAAGGATGTGAGGCCTGTGTCCGGATTCATTCTTTTTCATCTGGGTGTCCAGTGTTCGACCACCATTTGTTGAAGAATCTATCTCTGCCCCACTGTGTTGCCTTTGCCCCTTGGTTAAAGATCAGTTGGCTGTATCTCCGTGGGTCTGTTTCTGGGCTTTCTGTTCGGTCCCACTGATGTGTCTGTCTGTTCTTTGGACGGCTCCACACAGTCCTGAGTGTGTGGCCTCATCGTAGGTCTGGAAGCCAGGGAGTGCCAGCGTCCCGACTTTGCTCCTGTTCAGTGTGGAGCTGGCTGTTCTGGGTCTTTTGCCTCTTCATGTGAACTTGGAATCAGTTGGTCAATATCCACAAAATTCCTTGCTGGGGTTTCCAGTGGGATTTCATTGAGTCTATAGATCAAGCTGAGAAGAACTGATATCTTGGCAATATTAGATCTTCTTGTCCAAGAGCATGCAACATCCCTCCATTTATTTAGTCCTTAGATTCCTTTCATCAGATGTTGGTAATTTTCCTCACATAGCTCTAGTATGTACTTTGTTAGATTTCTACCTAAATATTTAATTTTCGGGGGTGCTCATGTAAATGGCATTGCATTTTTCATTTCAAATTCTACTTTATACTTTTATGTGCCCCATTTTTATTATATTAAACACACGTCACTTATATTTCAATAAAAACAAACTGGAAACACACCCGGATGTTGAGGCAAATTGCTACATGAGTTTCTTAAGCTTATTCTCAATTTTCTATTTTCTATTTTGTTGTAAATTAGTGAGAATTGGTGGAGCAGGACTGATTAATAGACATAGTTTGAATTCCCCCAAATGCCTACTCACAGGCTCCAGGAAAGCTCACGAGCCTGAGGCCCTGGGCTTTTAGTGATCAGTGAGGCTGACCACACTGTGCTCTTGAGAGGTGCTGCCGGCCCCTCCGTGTGTGGGCTCCTCGGGGCAGGGACCGTGGCTGGCTGACTGGCCTGCCCCAGCTCCTGGCCCAGAGCCTGAGCAATGGTGCTCACTCTGGGGAGTGAGAGGAATCAAATAGTCCCACAGACCCCTCCCCCTATTCTTGCACCACAGGCAAGTTCCAAAATGGCCAGGAGTAGAGGGTGAAACTCTGGTTTGCACACCCACTGGCCATGGAGTTCCAGGGCCTCTTCCTTCCCTGGGGCCAGCAAGCTGGACCTGCTACTTTGCAGTCCTGCTCCTGCCCTTCCGGGCCAGGGTGGGCAGGTGTGTACCGTGGGAGAGGCACCTGCCCAGCCCTGTGGACTCAGTGCCTGGTGTCCCTGCCGCTCTGGGTGCCAGCCACCCCTCCCATGGGCGTCCTGCTAATGTCCCAGGAGTGAGCAGGTGACCGGGGACGCTGTCTAGACAGCAGGCCCGGCCCACCCACGCCCACCCACACCCCTCATTGTCCCTCGCCTTCCCTCCCAGTGAAGATCAGCCTGCCCCCAACCATGCGCATGACAGTCGCTGATGGCACCGAGTACGTGGCCCTACAGATGCACTTCCACTGGGGTGGCGCGAACTTCGAAATCAGTGGCTCCGCGCACACCATCGACGGGATCAGATACCCAGCAGAGGTACCGGGAAGAGCCCTGCGGGGTCCCCTCTCTTCAAACACTCTTCTTATTAAAACCACCACACAGACTTTGTGGGGCGGTGACCTCATGTCCCCCCAGGCCAAATTTATTTTTCATTCATTCACAACTCCTCACTGATCACTGCTGGTGCGGGGTGCAGGCAGGGACCTGCCCTCACAGAAGTCGCAGTGAGACGGGAGGGCACACCCCCACAGCGGGACAAGCCCCCTCCACCTGCAGAGGGACTCCTACCTGTCGATTTTGCAGGTCCCCTCTCTTACTCACATCTGTCCTTAGGATGATCACAGGTCCACAGGGGCCTCGTGGGGCGAGGGGTCATGTCCACTCCCCAGGGACCTCGGGAGAACCCCAGAGCCTCCTGTGATCACTCTGGACTCTGCCAGCTGGTCCACCTGCAGGGAGGTGTGGTCAGGGACATGCCCTTGAACTGCCGTATTCCCAGACTCCACTCACACTCTTTCTGTTCCTGGAGACCTTTCTAGTCTTGACAGACCTCGTGGCCTAGGCAAGGGAAATAGAGGTCGGAGTTGTGTGTGGGGGGCGCCCTGAGGGTTCTGAGAGAACATGTTTGTTCTCTTCCTTCGCCAAACAGCAGCCAAAGTTCAGAGGAACTGCCCCTGACTTACTTTCTTGCCCCCCACAGATTCATATCGTTCACTACAATTCCAAATACAGCAGCTTCGACGAAGCCAAGAACGCCCCGGACGGCGTGGCCCTGCTGGCAGGTCTGATAGAGGTAGGCTGAGCCTGCGCAGTGGGGGATGGTGCACGGGCGCCCACACAGGCCTTCAGTGTGGGAGCCGAAGGGCCTTCCTTCCTGCCCCTTCTCATCTGTTTCTGAGCTCACGCTCCTTGGCCAACTCTGGAAGGTCCGCCCTTTTCAATCCCACATTCCTCTGTGTTACCACACTCAGGGACCTTGGGCAAGTTGATTTAAGACAGTTGGGGACACAGAAGGGTGGATGGACGTCACCTGGTCTGAGGGGAAGGGGAGCCTGCAATTGGCCAGGCAAAGGAACTCCTCTGTGTTTCTAAGGAAGCCTGGAGGGTGGCAGTTGGCCTGGGGGCTGGTCACTGAATCCAATCCCCCCACACAAGTGTTAAGTTGCATAAGATCGTCCCAAACGACCACACCAGTTCTGGAAATGGACCAAAGGCAAGCAACAAATGCAGGCATTTATCTGTGCAAAATAGCTAGACTTTCAGTGACAACAGTGGTAGTCTGTGGACTTCCCGCCACAGGCTGGCACCATGCCCACACCCTGACTCGGCCAGCAGCTTGACCCTGCCTGGGGTAGGGATGGACTGGATTTGGGGGAAGAGCTGAAAACCCATGGTGGGGGTCACTGTCAGTAAAAGTAGCAAACTCGACAGAAAACAGGGAGAACTCCACCTCTGATAGTCTGAGGCTCAGTCCCAGCTGCGGTGAGTGGCAGTGGGAGACCAGTCAGAAATGCATCGAAGAGATTCTGGACAGGAGAGAGCCATGGAGGAACTGTGAGCTTCCTGAGAGGTGGGAAGTCAACTGGAGAACCAGCTGGACTTGAAGGCGCCTTTGAACCCTCACCCAGATCTGTCTGAGGGGGTGCAGGTTCGAGGGGCTCAGGGCAACAGACCTCCTTGGCCACATGGTAAAGAAAGTGGGCAGGAGCAATGCACCTGAGAGCTGAGAGGACCAAGGGTCACTGACAATCGCCAGATGAGTGATTTTTCAGACATCAACCCTCAAAAAGGAAATGAAGAGTGACCTGGCAGTGGGCGGGACTGGGGCAGTCAAGTCCTGCAAAGGTCCCTGGGGACATTTTACAGTGATTTTGGCCCCTCCTTGAGGGTATCCTCTGTCACCACCAAGTTCACTAAAGGCATCAGGGCTTGTCTCCCTGGAGGAGACTGGTAAGCCCAGGCACTTGGTGGCAAAGAACAGCCAGATTGCCCT
Organism: Artibeus jamaicensis; assembly: GCF_021234435.1. Lineage (NCBI taxonomy): Eukaryota > Metazoa > Chordata > Mammalia > Chiroptera > Phyllostomidae > Artibeus > Artibeus jamaicensis. Next base: position 34,502 of record NW_026521540.1, read on the forward strand.
CGAGGCTGTGCCCAGCCAGGCAGCCCCCTGAGAGATGGGAGGACAGAGAGGCGCCGGCAGGCGCTCCCCCACTTAGGGTCTGCTCTGTGTTTCTCCTGCAGGTCAAGTGGTTTACCAGAAACCCTTATTACAGCAACTTACTTTCCCACCTGAAGAACGTCAAGCGTCCAGGTGAGGAAAGCGGCTGCGGGAGGGAAGAGGAACGAGTGTAAGGTGGGGACAGGGGGCTGGGAAGGGCGGCGCTGCTGCAGAGGCTGGCAGATAAGCCCTGGCAGGGAGGCATGGCCTCCCTGGGTGAAGTGTCTTTTTCCAGCAATTTCTGCTGTGGGCTCAGGCTTCCAACACCTCTGAGAAGCCTGTTCATACATAAACTCTGCCTGTAGGTTCCCACGACTGGAACTTCCAGAGAGCCAGAGTTATCTTAAGGGACTCTCACCCCTGACCCCCAGGGCTATGATGACCCAGGTCCCTAGAGGGAGGTCCTCCTGAGCTTCCAGCTGAGAAGAATCACGGGGTGGGGGCTGGCCTTCCTTCCCTTGGCCTCTGGAAGGCCAGTTCTTGCCAGAGGCATGGCCTTCTCCCAAGGTCAGCCCTTGACCTTGAGCAATAAGCATGTCTGCTTTGAGGCCTTGGTTTGGAGCCTCCCATCTCAGCCACAGGACTTCTGTTCATGCCCCTCCCCCTGCCCCACTCCACTCCAGGTCCCCACGTCTGTGACATGGGAGAAGCCCCTGACCTGGCCCAACACCCTCCGTGTGAACATGACCCTCATACTCAGGGTCTGCTGTCCGGCCCTGTCCCTTCTCTCCTGCATCGCTGATTCCTTACCCTTCAACAGGTCATTCTGCTCAGCACGCAGTTCAGCTCCAGTACCTCCCACCTCACAACACAGGCAAACAGAAGTATCTGGACCCTGCCAGCCCAGGACTGGCTCCTGAACCATTTTCAGCCCCCCTCGAACAGCTGTCTGGCAGGCTGTTCTCTTTCTCACCCACCCTCCCCCGGGCCCCCTACTGAGTTCTCACCCCCTGCAGAGCCTTGCAGGTCCCCCTTGCAGTCAGGTCTCCTGGCCAGTGTCCTTCTCTTAACTGACCTTGACACACAGATCCATTGCACAGGGCTCTCCTTGTGGCCCTGCCCCACCCCCAGCGCTGCTCTTTCTCTGGCTCCCACTCTGGTGCTGGAGGGGGCCCAGCCCATCTTTCCTCGGACCTCATTCAGGTCTATGGCACGAACTGCCCCCCCTAGGCTGTGGACTCCACACACCTGTAGCTGGTCCCCCAGGCAGTGATGGTATCAGGAGGGCCAACAACAGGACAACACCGAACAAAAAAATGAAAAAAAAACACCCCAACCCCCTCTTTCTGCACAACCCCCCACCCCCCCCCCCCCCCCCCCCCCCCCCCCTCCCCGCCCCTTTTTTGTATTTCCATGCAGACCTAAAAGTCAGCCTAGCCAACACATGACCCTGCACTGCCATCCCCCTCCGGGCCTGCTTCTAAATGCCTTTCTCGTCTCAGCAGAGAATGTCCTCTGTCCCACTGTCCAAGCCCCCGATCCGGGAACTGTCTTGATTGTCCTCTTCTGGTGACTCCCCATGTCCCAACCAAGGCCAGGCCATTGTTCCCACCTCTCTGCCCCCCAGTTCTTCCGGTGGATACCCAAGAAGTAGAGTTGCCGGATTACACAGTAATTCCATGTTTGCTTTTTTAAGGAGCCACCATAATTCCACAGCAGCTGCATGCGGCTCTGGAATTCTTGACTCGCTTAAATATGATAACGTTATGAAGCTAAATCTGTGTGACTGAGCCCTTCAGAAGGTCACGTTTTGAACTCTTTCCAATAACAACAGAAGAGCGATCTCTTGCTTACTCATGGGGTCTGCACTACTAGACTTCCCGGCTTTGGTTAAACAAGGCCTGTTTATATCTGTGTCCAAACTGTGCCCTCTTTGCCCTTAAAATGTGCAAAAGTTCTCAGAGAAAGTGAAGCAAAATTCAACTCAGTTCCATGTTGCCTTGCTAGCCTCATGCTGGGCTTGGACTGCCGTGGACAATGGAGGAAATTCGTAGATGCAGTGATAGGGCGGTGGGGTAGGGGGCGCTGCAGAGGCCTCAGACACCTGCTGCTCTCCTCTCCTACCCCCAGCCTGTGGCTCAGCCTGGCTCCCAATGGGAGTGGCTCCCCAAGGGCGTGGCTCCCAATGGGCGTGGCAAGGGGAGCTCAGGACCACAGGCCTGAACCTGGAGCCCAGACCCCGGTCTGACTCTGATTCTGCTTTTCTAATCTCTATTCGTCCACTTCAAAATGAACCCAAACCCAGGGATTTTGTTACTTCGAGGACACTTGCTCAGGAGCCTCTGGGAGTCACCATCAATTTCTTCCTTTTATCATAAGAGTACCCTTGGCCTCACAATGATGATGACGACAATGACAACTACGCTCACATGTCCTGCCCCGTAAACCTGTGGGCACTTTCTGAACCCGTCCCCCTTCCTCCTCACCTCAGTCCTGCTGACCCTTCCCTGTTGTGGATGAGGAGGGAGCCCTGCACACCTGGCCAGGGCCACTCAGCCAGGAGGAGGTGGCTGAGCAGGTTCCTCCCCAAAGTCTTTGCTCTTCACTCCTTCTGGGAAACAGAAAACTGGGGAAACATTCTCCACTAACCATGTTATTCTATGTTCTTCTACTTAAGTCAGGAGATTTGAATGTGGAGGTGAGCTGAGCTGGCTTCCTGGGGGGCAGCTGCAGTCTCTAACACTTTTTTATCTTTTGCCCCCTCTGAAAGGACAAAGCACAGTTCTGAGTGGCCTTAACATTCGGAACATGCTGCCTCAATACCTCAACCACTACTATACCTACCCGGGCTCATTCCTCACTCCTCCCTGTGAAGACAATGTCCAGTGGTTTGTGCTGGAGGACACGGTCCCGATCTCCAGGACACAGGTAATACATTGCATCTCTTCCTTCAAGCCTCTCCTTCTGACTGTCTGCTTAACCAGAGGCCCCCGTAGTCCCACCTAATTCCAACACCTGGGCACCTAGGGTGCCTTCTATGCACAGGGCTGGGGAAGGCGGGTTCACCTGTGTTGCCATGGTGATCTTATGAGTGCTGTGGCTGAGATGGGCAGGCAGGCAGGCATCTCAGGGTCTGGGGCACCATAGTTGATGCAGCAAAAGCTCGGCGCCAAGTCCGGGCCAGAGCAGGGGGTTGGACAGGGAAGGGGACCAGTTACTGCATGTGCTCTCAGAGGCCCCGGCAGCACATGCTGGCTCACACGCTAACAGAGCTCACACGCTAACCGCGTACGTGGCTTCACGCAGGAAGGACAGCTCGCACTGAGGCCTGTGCCACGCTGGAACTCCCGAGCCTTCCCGGGAGAAGGGCGGTGCCATGTGTCTGTGTCCTCCAGCCCAGCACAGGCACAAAGCATTCATTGAGTTAAAAAGGACCCATGTGCTGAGCTTGCAAAGCAAAGCTCACATTTCCTTCTGGGTGATATTCTTCCTCAGAGAAAAAGATTTCTTTTTCTTAAACTTCTCACTTCCCTGCCCCAGTAGAAGATGGGGAGACCCATAACAAGGGCACCCACACACAAAAAGGCTGCCAACCAGGCCGGAAGTACCCCAGATTCCACCTCCCCAGGCACTTAACACAATGATTGGCTTTAATAGCATCTGAGACACAGATCAAGAAAGAATTAGTAAACTGGAAGACAGAGCTGAGAAAATGATCTCAAATGAAGCACAAAGAGAAACAGAGATAAAAATATGAGAAAGAAGTACAAAAAAACCCCAGAGAATATAGTGGAGAGATCTAACAAATATTTGGTTGAAGGCCAAGGCGAAGAGAGGTAGCATAGAGAAAAGGTACAATTTGAGAAACACTGGCTGACAATCCAGTGCAATCAACTATTTCTGAATAGTTGAAAGACACCAAGTCATATATTCAGTAAGCCTAATAATGAGTCGATGTAAATTAAAAAAACAAACACATTAAGCATACCACGGTGAAACCACAAAAAAAAATCAAAGACAAAGTTTAAAAATCAGCCAGACAGAACTGATGATCTTTTCATGATAATCTGTGAGTTGATTCAACACAGCAACAGTGAGTGTCAGAAAGCAGAAAATCGTATTTTTAAAGCACCAAGAGAAATGAGTAGCAGCTGTAGAATTATACACACAGCAAAAACGCCTTTCAAGAGACATTGACAAAATACAGATACTTATAGAAAAATGAAAATTGAGCTTGCTACATGCTATGTTTCTATTTACTTATTTATCTCCTTTCTACAATTCACAAAATACTCATAAAAAAAAAGATGAAAGGAGATTTTTGGAAGAATAAGTGCATGAATATCCCATACCTGACATTTCTACCCAAGAACCTCCTCTGGTCTTGAGATCTCCCAGCTGCTTTATCCGGGTTACATAAGCCAACATCTGGTGCCATTTCCAACAAAACCTTTTAAATCGTCCAGTGCCTCTTCCTCTCCATAACTCACTTCATGTTGCCAACAGATTTCGAAACTCGAGAACTCCTTACTGGACAACCAGAACAGGGTCATGCAGAATAATTACCGTAGGACCCAGCCCCTGAACAGCAGAGTGGTGGAAGCCAGCTTCATGTGTCAGCCTGATCCTGGTAAGATCACCTCGTTCACGTTTTGCGATTGGTTGACTCCTGGTTTCTTCCCTCTCTGGTGGACCTGTCCCTTCTGGCAACAGAAAGGGGAGGAGGGTCATCCCAGCAGCAGGAGGCTCCTGCCCACCAATCCGCCCAGGGCTTGGCAAAGGGGATGACCCATTTCCCCAGTCCAGGCAGCGATGCTAGTGAGGAGAATGGAGGAGGCAATGAGGGTGGATGACTGACTGTGTCATTCACTGCCCACTGGGGCCTGGCCAGAGACAGGAGGGGAAGCAGGAGGTCCGCAGCACCCAGACACGCCCTCAGAGGTGTAGGCTCCCATTCACGTCATTTAATCCGACTCATGTGATTCCCCAGGCACCTGTATCTGGGTCTGTAGCCCAAGCTCATCTCATCTCCTCCCACACACCCCCTCAAGGCAGGGTTAACCACATTTTCCTGGGGGTCAAGCCCTGGCACCAGGGCTCTGGCTGCAGGAGCAGGCAGTGCAATGTCCTTGGAAATCGCTAACCCACCGGGTGAGGCTCCAACTGTGTTCTTGGCTCACCTCATTTCTGTGGTTTTAAGAACATAAATACTCTGAAATTCTCCCATCTGTTTTTTGGTCTGCTTCTGTGTCTTTGCAATCTATTTCTATTTCCCATTCCACACACCTTTACGGCCTCTAACACGATGGCATTGGTCTCCAATCACTATTTCCTCACCTTGATGCATCTCTTGCACGATTTTTAAATCTCCATGTGTAACCCCCGAAACATAAAGGCCCACTGCACTTTTCTTCCTGTATCCGGCCAGGGTTCACTCATGTGATTCCCCATCACGCTTTTTCCCCCACACGCTTTTCCCTTTGTATCACTTTGCTCCTCCACTGGAAGGCTAAGAAAAAACAATACTGGCTGTAATTATAATGTCCCCATATTGGTGATTACCAGAGGGAAAGGGTGGGGGAGGGGGAAGAGGGTCAAGGGTGGGTAAGTGGCAATAGGAGGAGACTTGACTTGGGGTGATGAATGCACAACACGATATACAGATGAGATAGTATGGAATTGTACCCCTGAAACTAATACAACTGCAGTAACCAGCATCACTCCACTAACTTCCATTTAGACATTTCCCATATTGTACTACATACGATATTAGCAGTTACTAGCCCAAGGGAGCTCAGACTCCATCCGTCTCCTTGTTCTAATCTGCCCGCATCCCCCCAGTTTCCCAAATGAAACCGTGCACCGTCCCTGCAAGAGGCACAGACCCCGTGGTTCCCCAGGTGCCACATCTCTCAGGCTGTCTCCCCGTGGTGATGGCGGGGGTGGCCATCCCTCCAACTCCCCACCCGAAGGAGCTCGGGTGGTCGGGGTCCTGATACCTCTTAGACCGCAGAGCTCCGTGCTGCTGGCTGCCTGAAGGTCCACTGGGGGCCTTCTGAGCCTCACTGTGTGGGAATGTCACTGTCACTCCCAGTGGACAGCAGGAGGGCTCCTCCCCGCCCCCCAGCTGAGGGATCCCAGCCACCCCTCACTGATAACAGAAGGGGGAACTGGGCATCACCCCTCCACCTGCCTGCCCTCAGGCCAGGCTTCCAGCCTCCAGCTGAGCCTGTTGGTGACTCACGTGATGCCTCCCTGTCCTGTGTCTCTTAGTCCTGCAACACAACCCGCCTGTCAGTGAGGAATGACCTGAGGAACCCAGGTCAATTGCAAAATCAACACAAAGGTCAAATGCAGACCTCTTGCCATTTATTTATTGGAAAACACCTGTGTGGCCTGTGGTACCGAAGGGCTACTAAGCACCACCTTGGAAACTAAGGTGCAAGAGTAGAACCACCTGCCACACTGTCACCCCGAGATCTCGGCAGTTTGCAAGCCTCCATTCAGACACAGTGAAGGTGCCTGAAAGCCAATTGGATGGGAACATGGGCATTCTCAGGAGTGGAAGACCCTTCCCTTGAACTCACGTGTGTTGGGGGGAGGTGTCTGGCTGCCCACGCTCTGTTGTCATGAGGAACTCCAGTGTCGTGACTCTTTCTACAAACTCTTCTTTTTATACAACATTTTCTAGGCTCTGAGGTCCAGTGTTCCTCAAGGTAGATCAACCACAACCTCAAGGACTTGAGAAACTATGTGGAAGACAAGAAAGCATAGACAGAGAGCAGCACTGAGCTGGCAGCTCGAGCTGGTGCAGGAAGAGCTGGCCTCCCAGAGTCCACGCCCTGTCCTGGCTCCCGCAGCGACCCCCCGGTGAAATCACACACATTGATCTTCCTAAATCATCAGCCAGCTCTAACTTCCCTGTAGTGTTAGGTGTAATCATGCCTTTAGATGTAATAAATAACTGTGGAAATTGGTCATTTGAAAACGTCTCTTTTCTCTTTCTTCGTAATATTTCAAATATCCCTTCCTTGTCCTACCCCAAGGTCCCCGGATGATGGGACAGAGACCAAGCTGGGAGGGATCGCCATGACCAAGGTTAAGAAAAAGGAAAGAGCCCTGGCCAGGTGTCTCAGTTGGTTGGAGCATCGTCCTGTACACACACCATAATGCTGTTGGTTCCATCCCCACTCAGGGCACATGCCCAGGTTGCAAGTTCAATCCCCAGTCGGGGTGGATACAGGAGGCAGCTAATCAGTGTTTCACTCACAGGTGGATGTTTCTCTCTCTTGCCCTCTGCCTCCCCCTCTCTCTAAAATCAATAAAAGTGCCCTTGGGTGAGGATTACAAAGTAAAAAGGAAAGGAAAGGATAGTTGGGAACTTGTGGGGGTGGGGAGGCTGGAGCAGACACCGCCCCCTTGTGGTCACTAGACCCAGGTTCAGGTGCTGGCTCTACCACTTATGAGCCTATTGCTGTCCAGGGGGCCCCGGGCAGGGTGGGCAGAGGCCTTGGGCCTGCTCCCCTGCTCCTGCTGGAGACCCTTGGAGACCCAGGGTGTGAAAGGCAGTGAGTCCCCCTGCTCAGAAGGACAAGGAAGACAGGCACCCAGGGACGTGTCCAAGACAATGACTGTCCAACCTGCAACACTGGAGGGCGAGAAAAGTCCTATTAAAATGTTAGAACTTTTACCCTGACCAGTGCAGCTCAGTTGAATGGGCGCTGCCCTGCAAAGTGAACATTCGCTGGTTCGGTTCCTGGTCAGGGCACATGTCGGGGTGCCTAGGATAGGCCACCAATGATCTTTCTTACTCACATGGATGTTCTCTCTCCCTCCCTTCCCAAATAAAAACAAACAAACAAATGAAATATTAGAACTTCTGACCTGGCTGGTGTGACTCAGTGGATTGAGTGCCATAGGGTCACTGGTTCGGTTCCCAGTCAGGGCACATGCCTGGGTTGTGGGCCGGGTCCTCAGTTGGGTGCCTGTGAGAGGCCACAGACCGATGTATCTCACATATCGGTGTTTCTCCCCTGCTCTTTCTCCTTTCCTTCCCATTTCTCTACAAATAATTAAATAAATGAAATCTTTTTAAAAAATGTTAGAACTATTTAGTCAATTTTAGTTCATTGTGCTTGCTCATTACAAGTCTTTGAAGTAACAGAGGGTGGTGAATTTTGTAAATGTCTAACCATAGAGAGCTGGTTTGGAGGTGAGGCCGGCATGAGTGTGTGTGTGTGCACAAAGAGATCTGGAAGGTTCCACACCAAGGACTAAACAATCATTTTCTGAGCGGGTCAGATTATGACTTTCAAGATGAAAAGGAGTTGCTTTTATAAAAAATAAATAAAAGAATGAAGGAAATAGGTCTACGGTCTTCTAACAATTTGAATTTTCATTTTTTGTAGTCAATTATATTAGTTCTGTTTTAATTTTATTGAAAGGATGAAAAATGAAAGTTTCCAATCATCAATGGACATTTTTTAAAGATTTTATTTCTTTATTATTAGAGAGAGGGGACAGGAGGGGCATAGACAGGGAGAGAAACATCGGTGTGGGGTCCCTGTCACACGCCCCTCAGTGGAGACCTGGCCTGCAACCCAGGCATGTGCCCTGACTGAGAATTGAACCAGTGACCCCTTTCTTTCTCAGTCTGGCTCTCAATCCACTGAGCCACACTAGCCAGGGCTTGCAATGGACGTTTTAATAAGTTTTATAGGAAGTGTAACTCTTACTGTTTAATTGTGCTTTTATTTGCTGTTAATTTCTGATTTCAACTTTCCACTGTTACAAGCAGCACAGAGCAGCCCTGACTGGTGTGGCTCAGTGGACTGAGTGCCGACCTTTGAAACAAAGGTCACCGGTTAGATTCCCAGTCAGGGCACATGCCTGGGTTGCGGGTTAAATGTGCAAGAGGCAACCGGTCAATGTATCTCTCACACATCGAAGTTTCTCTCCCTCCCTCCTTTCCCCTCTCTCTAAAAAGAAATAAAAACGAAAAGAAAAACGAGAGCGAAATAGGAATTTGGATGAATTGATTTCAAAAACTAAAAGAAAAAAACAATCAGGAAAAGTAATTAAAAGTTTTTAGGTGGTATGAATCAGGAACTAATATTAATTTCCTTCACATTGCCATTGGGAACACTTTTTGAACTGAATTGCTGAAGTCAGTTCGAAGTTTCCAGAAGTTTCCTCCCAGGAGATGCACAGGTGTGTGTGAGTGGTGGGGGGAGGCGGCGGTTAAGTCCTCGCTGAGAACAGAAAGAATCTGTTCTTTCAGCAGCTGGAAGAGCAGATGGACAGTGTCCACAGGATGAAAGCCACCTGGATGGGGACAGGGGCGCCCTGGGAGCAGAGCTGGGAAGACCCCTTCCCGAGTGGAAATTTCTATGTTCCAACACTTCAGAACAGGTTTAAGAAATATAATGTCCCTCAGAGACGCCCATCAGCTATTCCATGCCAGAAATGTCCCCGAAGGTCCTCAGCATTGCCCTCCTTTTGTGAAAACCTAACAAAACCTAGGTTTCCAGGGGACTTGTCAGAGGGCTGGGCCCCCCACCTAGTTTGTAGGAGGGCGCTGCCCTCCAGTGGCCACTGTGAGGATGGCAGGGCCTGTGCCCACTGGGGCCAGATCCATCCATCACCCCTCCCATTTTCACATCAGTGAACTGAGTTGCACACAGGAGGACCTATAAAGGTCTCCCGACCAGTTACAGCCATGTCAGGGACAAAGAGCAATGTGTGTGTCCCTGGACTGGTCTTTCTCAGACAGTAAGGCCTGGGATTACACTGGGCTATAGTCCCTCTGGCCTCCATGTCCTGCTTTTGGAAATTCAAAGCACCGTTACACCTGGGTCATAAATCCTACCCCTTCCTATCCTCCCTCATGTTACCAGGGGCCTGAACCCCGCACCCCCAGCTGAATGGACATGTCGGCCACTCATGTGCCCAGCAAACATCTGGGAGCCCAGCAAACATCTGAGTGCAGAGGGGACCGGGACTGGCCCCGGCAACCCTGAACTGCACACAGTGGGCGTTGTGGGAGAGGACACCAAGTTCCTGCAGGAACAGCTGCTGTGCAGACAGAAGGAGGCAGGTGTGGGGAGAAGCAGAGGAGACTCGGGCCACAGACAGGGGGTCCGTGGGGCCGAGGCAGACAGGCGATGAGGGCTGGTGACCGCTGCCCAGGGTACCCAGAGAAATGCCCACTGGCCTTGATCGAGCAGATTTCGTTGCCTTTCTGCTCTTCACAAACACAAAGTCTGAATAAGACACAACACACCTTTTACTTTGAGCCTCAGAAGCAAGCAGAGAGGCTGGGGGCCCGGTGTCGTCAGCACCCGGTTACAGCTGAGCAAACTGACCAGAGATGCACCCCGACCCCCAGCCTCTGGTGGGGGGGTGTGGACACTCAACTCCAAATGCTGTGCTCCAACCACCTGTTCCTAGGGACTGGCCTAGGGGACAAGTCAGCAGGGGCATCTCCAGGTGCATGTCCCTGGATGGAGCCTCTGCTCCACAAAGGAAGACATTTGGGCTGCACAGTGGGGTGTTGGGACCCCAGCATCGTCCACATGCCCTGTCGGCCTGCTCAAGGGTTGCC